>NC_052175.1:12306546-12331581 GCF_902713615.1 Scyliorhinus canicula | reverse complement strand
CCCCCCCCCCCCCCCCCCCCCGGCATCCATTATAATTTTATAATAATCTTTATTGTCACAAGTAGGCAGTGAAGTTACTGTGAAAGGCCCCTAGTCGCCACATTCCAGCACCTGTTCGGGTACACAGAGGGAGAGTTCAGAATATCCCAGTCCACTCGCCTGACAACAGGGTTAGCCTGACAACAGGGTGACCCCCCCCCCCCCCCCTCCCCGCCCATCGCCTTCTGACCGTCCGTGACGCAGTTACATCCTTCCTTGAATAAGGAGACCGGAACGGCACACGGTATTCCGGATGTGGGTTTGGGAAAGCTCCGTATACCTGAAGCAAAATATCCTTACTCTTAATGTTCAATCCCCCTGGTAAGAAAGGATAAAACATCCATTCGCCTTCTCAGTGGCTTGCCGTCCGAACCTTTGCTTACTCTTACGCAAGGAAGCCCAGATCCCTCTGCACCTCGGCCATCTCAGGCCTTAAGGCCATTCTATTCTTCCTCAGAGTTGGAGCAGAGTCACAGAGTAAAAAAGAGAGGTGCGAACTAACATACTTCCAGTTCAATCACAGCCGCATTGACAGAGGGTCAGTACTGAGGGAGTGCCGCACTGTGGGAGGGTCAGTACCGAGGGAGCGCCGCACTGTCAGAGGGTCAGTACTGAGGGAGCGCCGAACTGTCAGAGGGTCAGTACTGAGGGAGTGCTGCACTGTGGGAGGGTCAGTACTGAGGGAGCGCCGCACTGAGGGAGGGTCAGTACTGAGGGAGTGCCGCACTGTCAGAGGGTCAGTACTGAGGGAGTGCCGCACTGTGGGAGGGTCAGTACTGAGGGAGCGCCGCACTGTGGGAGGGTCAGTACTGAGGGAGCGCCGCACTGTGGGAGGGTCAGTACTGAGGGTGTGCCGCACTGTCAGAGGGTCAGTACTGAGGGAGCGCCGCACTGTGGGAGGGTCAGTACTGAGGGAGTGCCGCACTGTGGGAGGGTCAGTACTGAGGGAGTGCCGCACTGTCAGAGGGTCAGTACTGAGGGAACGCCGCACTGTGGGAGGGTCAGTACTGAGGGAGCGCCGCACTGTCAGAGGGTCAGTACTGAGGGAGCGCCGCACTGTGGGAGGGTCAGTACTGAGGGAGCTCCGCACTGTCAGAGGGTCAGTACTGAGGGAGTGCGGCACTGTGAGAGGGTCAGTACTGAGGGAGCACCGCACTGTCAGAGGGTCAGTACTGAGGGAGTGCCGCACTGTCAGAGGGTCAGTACTGAGGGAGCACCGCACTGTCAGAGGGTCAGTACTGAGGGAGCGCCGCACTGTCAGCGGGTCAGTACTGAGGGAGCGCCGCACTGTGGGAGGGTCAGTACTGAGGGAGTGCCGCACTGTCAGAGGGTCAGTACTGAGGGAGTGCCGCACTGTCAGAGGGTCAGTACTGAGGGAGCTCCGCACTGTCAGAGGGTCAGTACTGAGGGAGTGCCGCACTGTTGGAGAGTCAGTACTGAGGGAGCGCCGCACTGTGGGAGGGTCAGTACTGAGGGAGCGCTGCACTGTGGGAGGGTCAGTACTGAGGGAGTGCCCCACTGTGGGAGGGTCAGTACTGAGGGAGCGCCGCACTGTGGGAGGGTCAGTACTGAGGGAGCGCCGCACTGTAGGAGGGTCAGTACTGAGGGAGCGCCGCACTGTTGGAGAGTCAGTACTGAGGGAGCGCCGCACTGTGGGAGGGTCAGTATTGAGGGAGTGCCGCACTGTCGGAGGGTCAGTACTGAGGGAGTGCCGCACTGTCGGAGGGTCAGTACTGAGGGAGCGGCGCACTGTCGTAGAGTCAGTACTGAGGGAGCGCCGCACTGTCGTAGAGTCAGTACTGAGGTAGTGCTGCACTGTCAGAGGGTCAGTACTGAGGGAGCGCCGCACTGTGGGAGGGTCAGTACTGAGGGAGCGTCGCACTGTCAGAGGGTCAGTACTGAGGGAGCGCCGCACTGTGGGAGGGTCAGTACTGAGGGAGCGTCGCACTGTCAGAGGGTCAGTACTGAGGGAGTGCCGCACTGTGGGAGGGTGTATTGAGGGAGTGCCGCACTGTCAGAGGGTCAGTACTGAGGGAGCGTCGCACTGTCAGAGGGTCAGTACTGAGGGAGTGCCGCACTGTGGGAGGGTCAGTATTGAGGGAGTGCCGCACTGTCAGAGGGTCAGTACTGAGGGAGCGCCGCACTGTCAGAGGGTCAGTACTGAGGGAGCTCCGCACTGTGGGAGGGTCAGTACTGAGGGAGCGCCGCACTGTCAGAGGGTCAGTACTGAGGGAGTGCCGCAGTGTCAGAGGGTCAGTACTGAGGGAGCGCCGCACTGTGGGAGGGTCAGTACTGAGGGAGCGCCGCACTGTCAGAGGGTCAGTACTGAGGGAGCGCCGCACTGTCAGAGGGTCAGTACTGAGGGAGTGCCGCACTGTGGGAGGGTCAGTACTGAGGGAGCGCCGCACTGTCAGAGGGTCAGTACTGAGGGAGCGCCGCACTGTCAGAGGGTCAGTACTGAGGGAGCGCCGCACTGTGGGAGGGTCAGTACTGAGGGAGCGCCGCACTGTCAGAGGGTCAGTACTGAGGGAGCGCCGCACTGTCAGAGGGTCAGTACTGAGGGAGTGCCGCACTGTGGGAGGGTCAGTACTGAGGGAGCGCCGCACTGTGGGAGGGTCAGTACTGAGGTAGCGCCGCACTGTCGGAGGGTCAGTACTGAGGTAGCGCTGCACTGTGCGAGGGTCAGTACTGATTATCGCTCAATTGATGTGCGTGTTTTAACAACCGCAGAAGATCTGGGCGGGTATCGTGTCGTTGCTTCAGGGGCCATGCCTTGCGTGGGCCCCGGCTCTCTCACTTTACAAAAGTGACTGTATTCCATTGATCAGAAAGCTCTGTGGGATGACTGTAGGATGGGACAGGCGCTATCGCAATCCCGTCTTTCTTCCCGGGATGGTTGGGGTAGATCGTTAGGCCCGAGGCCCCAGGGCCAACGTCCGGAGCGAACCGATGACCTGCCCATTAGCCACTCAGCAATAATGGCGTAAATATTTGTCCATCGTTAAAAACAGCCCCTGGCGGGCAACAATTCGCGAGCAAGCGATGTAAAAGACACCACATTCCTCCAAGCCCCCAACAGTTGGCTGATCACGCCTGATCCCTAATCAAACCAGGCGCAGAATGTATCCATGCTGAATAAACAGTACCCATCGGAGTAACGCTGTGAGTAATCCTTGCCACGCGCTCATCGACGCTCCCCCCCCCCACCCCCCGCCCCACCCCGCGGTGTACAGTTACACAGAGAGGTAGCCTTACCCACCCTTACCCTGCTGAATAAACAGTAACTGAGTAATCCTTACCCTGCTGAATAAACAGTAACTGGGTAATCCTTACCCTGCTGAATAAACAGTAACTGAGTAATCCTTACCCTGCTGAATAAACAGTAACTGAGTAATCCTTACCCTGCTGAATAAACAGTAACTGAGTGATCCTTACCCTGCTGAATAAACAATAACTGAGTAATCCTTACCCTGCTGAATAAACAGTAACTGAGTAATCCTTACCCTGCTGAATAAACAGTAACTGAGTAATCCTTACCCTGCTGAATAAACAGTAACTGAGTAATCCTTACCCTGCTGAATAAACAGTAACTGAGTAATCCTTACCCTGCTGAATAAACAGTAACTGAGTAATCCTTACCCTGCTGAATAAACAGTAACTGAGTAATCCTTACCCTGCTGAATAAACAGTAACTGAGTAATCCTTACCCTGCTGAATAAACAGTAACTGAGTAATCCTTACCCTGCTGAATAAACAGTAACTGAGTAATCCTTACCCTCCTGAATAAACAGTAACTGAGTAATCCTTACCCTGCTGAATAAACAGTAACTGAGTAATCCTTACCCTGCTGAATAAACAGTAACTGAGTAATCCTTACCCTGCTGAATAAACAGTAACTGAGTAATCCTTACCCTGCTGAATAAACAGTAACTGAGTAATCCTTACCCTCCTGAATAAACAGTAACTGAGTAATCCTTACCCTGCTGAATAAACAGTAACTGAGTAATCCTTACCCTGCTGAATAAACAATAACTGTGTAATCGTTACCCTGCTGATTAAACAATAACTGAGTAATCCTTACCCTGCTGAATAAACAGTAACTGAGTAATCCTTACCCTGCTGAATAAACAGTAACTGAGTAATCGTTACCCTGCTGAATAAACAGTAACCGAGTAATCCTTACCCTGCTGAATAAACAGTAACTGAGTGATCCTTACCCTGCTGAATAAACAGTAACTGAGTAATCCTTACCCTGCTGAATAAACAGTAACTGAGTAATCCTTACCCTGCTGAATAAACAGTAACTGAGTAATCCTTACCCTGCTGAATAAACAGTAACTGAGTAATCCTTACCCTGCTGAATAAACAGTAACTGAGTAATCCTTACCCTCCTGAATAAACAGTAACTGAGTAATCCTTACCCTGCTGAATAAACAGTAACTGAGTAATCCTTACCCTGCTGAATAAACAATAACTGTGTAATCGTTACCCTGCTGATTAAACAATAACTGAGTAATCCTTACCCTGCTGAATAAACAGTAACTGAGTAATCCTTACCCTGCTGAATAAACAGTAACTGAGTAATCCTTACCCTGCTGTATAAACAGTAACTGAGTAATCCTTACCCTGCTGAATAAACAGTAACTGAGTAATCCTTACCCTGCTGAATAAACAGTAACTGAGTAATCCTTACCCTGCTGTATAAACAGTAACTGAGTAATCGTTGCCCTGCTGAATAAACAGTAACTGAGTGATCCTTACCCTGCTGAATAAACAGTAACTGAGTAATCCTTACCCTGCTGAATAAACAGTAACTGAGTAATCCTTACCCTGCTGAATAAACAGTAACTGAGTAATCCTTACCCTGCTGAATAAACAGTAACTGAGTAATCCTTACCCTGCTGAATAAACAGTAACTGAGTAATCCTTACCCTGCTGAATAAACAGTAACTGAGTAATCCTTACCCTGCTGAATAAACAGTAACTGAGTAATCCTTACCCTGCTGAATAAACAGTAACTGAGTAATCCTTACCCTGCTGAATAAACAGTAACTGAGTAATCCTTACCCTGCTGAATAAACAGTAATTGAGTAATCCTTACCCTGCTGAATAAACAGTAACTGAGTAATCCTTACCCTGCTGAATAAACAGTAACTGAGTAATCCTTACCCTGCTGAATAAACAGTAACTGAGTAATCCTTACCCTGCTGAATAAAGAGTAACTGATTAATCCTTACCCTGCTGAATAAACAGTAACTGAGTAATCCTTACCCTGCTGAATAAACAGTAACTGAGTAATCCTTACCCTGCTGTATAAACAGTAACTGAGTAATCCTTACCCTGCTGAATAAACAGTAATTGAGTAATCCTTACCCTGCTGAATAAACAGTAACTGAGTAATCCTTACCCTGCTGAATAAACAGTAACTGAGTAATCCTTACCCTGCTGAATAAACAGTAACTGAGTAATCATTACCCTGCTGAATAAACAGTAACTGAGTGATCCTTACCCTGCTGAATAAACAGTAACTGAGTAATCCTTACCCTGCTGAATAAACAGTAACTGAGTAATCCTTACCCTGCTGAATAAACAGTAACTGAGTAATCCTTACCCTGCTGAATAAACAGTAACTGAGTAATCCTTACCCTGCTGTATAAACAGTAACTGAGTAATCCTTACCCTGCTGAATAAACAGTAACTGAGTAATCCTTACCCTGCTGAATAAACAGTAACTGAGTAATCCTTACCCTGCTGTATAAACAGTAACTGAGTAATCGTTGCCCTGCTGAATAAACAGTAACTGAGTAATCCTTACCCTGCTGAATAAACAGTAACTGAGTAATCCTTACCCTGCTGAATAAACAGTAACTGAGTAATCCTTACCCTGCTGAATAAACAGTAACTGAGTAATCCTTACCCTGCTGAATAAACAGTAACTGAGTAATCCTTACCCTGCTGAATAAACAGTAACTGAGTAATCCTTACCCTGCTGAATAAACAGTAACTGAGTAATCCTTACCCTGCTGAATAAACAGTAACTGAGTAATCCTTACCCTGCTGAATAAACAGTAACTGAGTAATCCTTACCCTGCTGAATAAACAGTAACTGAGTAATCCTTACCCTGCTGAATAAACAGTAACTGAGTAATCCTTACCCTGCTGAATAAACAGTAACTGAGTAATCCTTACCCTGCTGAATAAACAGTAACTGAGTAATCCTTACCCTGCTGAATAAACAGTAACTGAGTAATCCTTACCCTGCTGAATAAACAGTAACTGAGTAATCCTTACCCTGCTGAATAAACAGTAACTGAGTAATCCTTACCCTGCTGAATAAACAGTAACTGAGTAATCGTTGCCCTGCTGAATAAACAGTAACTGAGTAATCCTTACCCTGCTGAATAAACAGTAACTGAGTAATCCTTACCCTGCTGAATAAACAGTAACTGAGTAATCCTTACCCTGCTGAATAAACAGTAACTGAGTAATCCTTACCCTGCTGAATAAACAGTAACTGAGTAATCCTTACCCTGCTGAATAAACAGTAACTGAGTAATCCTTACCCTGCTGAATAAACAGTAACTGAGTAATCCTTACCCTGCTGAATAAACAGTAACTGAGTGATCCTTACCCTGCTGAGTAAACAGTAACTGAGTAATCCTTACCCTGCTGAATAAACAGTAACTGAGTAATCATTACCCTGCTGAATAAACAGTAACTGAGTAATCCTTACCCTGCTGAATAAACAGTAACTGAGTAATCCTTACCCTGCTGAATAAACAGTAACTGAGTAATCCTTACCCTGCTGAATAAACAGTAACTGAGTAATCCTTACCCTGCTGAATAAACAGTAACTGAGTAATCGTTACCCTGCTGAATAAACAGTAACTGAATAATCCTTACCCTGCTGAATAAACAGTAACTGAGTAATCCTTACCCTGCTGAATAAACAGTAACTGAGTAATCCTTACCCTGCTGAATAAACAGTAACTGAGTAATCCTTACCCTGCTGAATAAACAGTAACTGAGTAATCCTTACCCTGCTGAATAAACAGTAACTGAGTAATCCTTACCCTGCTGAATAAACAGTAACTGAGTAATCCTTACCCTGCTGAATAAACAGTAACTGAGTAATCCTTACCCTGCTGAATAAACAGTAACTGAGTAATCCTTACCCTGCTGAATAAACAGTAACTGAGTAATCCTTACCCTGCTGAATAAACAGTAACTGAGTAATCCTTACCCTGCTGAATAAACAGTAACTGAGTAATCGTTACCCTGCTGAATAAACAGTAACTGAGTAATCCTTACCCTGCTGAATAAACAGTAACTGAGTAATCCTTACCCTGCTGAATAAACAGTAACTGAGTAATCCTTACCCTGCTGAATAAACAGTAACTGAGTAATCCTTACCCTGCTGAATAAACAGTAACTGAGTAATCCTTACCCTGCTGAATAAACAGTAACACTGAGTAATCCTTACCCTGCTGAATAAACAATAACTGAGTAATCCTTACCCTGCTGTACAAACAGTAACTGAGTAATCCTTACCCTGCTGAATAAACAGTAATTGAGTAATCCTTACCCTGCTGAATGAACAGTAACTGAGTAATCCTTACCCTGCTGTACAAACAGTAAGTGAGTAATCCTTACCCTGCTGAATAAACAGTAACTGAGTAATCCTTACCCTGCTGAATAAACAGTAACTGAGTAATCGTTGCCCTGCTGAATAAACAGTAACTGAGTAATCCTTACCCTGCTGAATAAACAGTAACTGAGTAATCCTTACCCTGCTGAATAAACAGTAACTGAGTCATCCTTACCCTGCTGAATAAACAGTAACTGAGTAATCGTTGCCCTGCTGAATAAACAGTAACTGAGTAATCCTTACCCTGCTGAATAAACAGTAACTGAGTAATCCTTACCCTGCTGAATAAACAGTAACTGAGTAATCCTTACCCTGCTGAATAAACAGTAACTGAGTAATCGTTGCCCTGCTGAATAAACAGTAACTGAGTAATCCTTACCCTGCTGAATAAACAGTAACTGAGTAATCCTTACCCTGCTGAATAAACAGTAACTGAGTAATCCTTACCCTGCTGAATAAACAGTAACTGAGTAATCCTTACCCTGCTGAATAAACAGTAACTGAGTAATCCTTACCCTGCTGAATAAACAGTAACTGAGTAATCCTTACCCTGCTGAATAAACAGTAATTGAGTAATCCTTACCCTGCTGAATAAACAGTAGCTGAGTAATCCTTACCCTGCTGTATAAACAGTTACTGAGTAATCCTTACCCTGCTGAATAAACAGTAACTGAGTAATCCTTACCCTGCTGAATAAACAGTAACTGAGTAATCCTTACCCTGCTGAATAAACAGTAACTGAGTAATCCTTACCCTGCTGAATAAACAATAACTGAGTAATCCTTACCCTGCTGAATAAACAGTAACTGAGCAATCCTTACCCTGCTGAATAAACAGTAACTGAGTAATCCTTACCCTGCTGAATAAACAGTAACTGAGTAATCCTTACCCTGCTGAATAAACAGTAACTGAGTAATCCTTACCGTGCTGAATAAACAGTAACTGAGTAATCGTTACCCTGCTGAATAAACAGTAACTGAGTAATCGTTACCCTGCTGAATAAACAGTAACTGAGTAATCGTTACCCTGCTGAATAAACAGTAACTGAGTAATCCTTACCCTGCTGAATAAACAGTAACTGAGTAATCCTTACCCTGCTGAATAAACAGTAACTGAGTAATCCTTACCCTGCTGAATAAACAGTAACACTGAGTAATCCTTACCCTGCTGAATAAACAATAACTGAGTAATCCTTACCCTGCTGTACAAACAGTAACTGAGTAATCCTTACCCTGCTGAATAAACAGTAATTGAGTAATCCTTACCCTGCTGAATAAACAGTAACTGAGTAATCCTTACCCTGCTGTACAAACAGTAACTGAGTAATCCTTACCCTGCTGAATAAACAGTAACTGAGTAATCCTTACCCTGCTGAATAAACAGTAACTGAGTAATCGTTGCCCTGCTGAATAAACAGTAACTGAGTAATCCTTACCCTGCTGAATAAACAGTAACTGAGTAATCCTTACCCTGCTGAATAAACAGTAACTGAGTAATCCTTACCCTGCTGAATAAACAGTAACTGAGTAATCGTTGCCCTGCTGAATAAACAGTAACTGAGTAATCCTTACCCTGCTGAATAAACAGTAACTGAGTAATCCTTACCCTGCTGAATAAACAGTAACTGAGTAATCCTTACCCTGCTGAATAAACAGTAACTGAGTAATCGTTGCCCTGCTGAATAAACAGTAACTGAGTAATCCTTACCCTGCTGAATAAACAGTAAC
The DNA here is from genome assembly GCF_902713615.1 of Scyliorhinus canicula. Classification (NCBI taxonomy): domain Eukaryota; kingdom Metazoa; phylum Chordata; class Chondrichthyes; order Carcharhiniformes; family Scyliorhinidae; genus Scyliorhinus; species Scyliorhinus canicula. Next base: position 12,322,167 of record NC_052175.1, on the reverse strand, counting down.
TGAGTAATCCTTACCCTGCTGAATAAACAGTAACTGAGTAATCCTTACCCTGCTGAATAAACAGTAACTGAGTAATCCTTACCCTGCTGAATAAACAGTAACTGAGTAATCCTTACCCTGCTGAATAAACAGTAACTGAGTAATCCTTACCCTGCTGAATAAACAGTAATTGAGTAATCCTTACCCTGCTGAATAAACAGTAGCTGAGTAATCCTTACCCTGCTGTATAAACAGTTACTGAGTAATCCTTACCCTGCTGAATAAACAGTAACTGAGTAATCCTTACCCTGCTGAATAAACAGTAACTGAGTAATCCTTACCCTGCTGAATAAACAGTAACTGAGTAATCCTTACCCTGCTGAATAAACAGTAACTGAGTAATCCTTACCCTGCTGAATAAACAGTAACTGAGTAATCCTTACCCTGCTGAATAAACAGTAACTGAGTGATCCTTACCCTGCTGAGTAAACAGTAACTGAGTAATCCTTACCCTGCTGAATAAACAGTAACTGAGTAATCATTACCCTGCTGAATAAACAGTAACTGAGTAATCCTTACCCTGCTGAATAAACAGTAACTGAGTAATCCTTACCCTGCTGAATAAACAGTAACTGAGTAATCCTTACCCTGCTGAATAAACAGTAACTGAGTAATCCTTACCCTGCTGAATAAACAGTAACTGAGTAATCGTTACCCTGCTGAATAAACAGTAACTGAATAATCCTTACCCTGCTGAATAAACAGTAACTGAGTAATCCTTACCCTGCTGAATAAACAGTAACTGAGTAATCCTTACCCTGCTGAATAAACAGTAACTGAGTAATCGTTACCCTGCTGAATAAACAGTAACTGAGTAATCCTTACCCTCCTGAATAAACAGTAACTGAGTAATCCTTACCCTGCTGAATAAACAGTAACTGAGTAATCCTTACCCTGCTGAATAAACAGTAACTGAGTAATCCTTACCCTGCTGAATAAACAGTAACTGAGTAATCCTTACCCTGCTGAATAAACAGTAACTGAGTAATCCTTACCCTGCTGAATAAACAGTAACTGAGTAATCCTTACCCTGCTGAATAAACAGTAACTGAGTAATCGTTACCCTGCTGAATAAACAGTAACTGAGTAATCCTTACCCTGCTGAATAAACAGTAACTGAGTAATCCTTACCCTGCTGAATAAACAGTAACTGAGTAATCCTTACCCTGCTGAATAAACAGTAACTGAGTAATCCTTACCCTGCTGAATAAACAGTAACTGAGTAATCCTTACCCTGCTGAATAAACAGTAACACTGAGTAATCCTTACCCTGCTGAATAAACAATAACTGAGTAATCCTTACCCTGCTGTACAAACAGTAACTGAGTAATCCTTACCCTGCTGAATAAACAGTAATTGAGTAATCCTTACCCTGCTGAATGAACAGTAACTGAGTAATCCTTACCCTGCTGTACAAACAGTAAGTGAGTAATCCTTACCCTGCTGAATAAACAGTAACTGAGTAATCCTTACCCTGCTGAATAAACAGTAACTGAGTAATCCTTACCCTGCTGAATAAACAGTAACTGAGTAATCCTTACCCTGCTGAATAAACAGTAACTGAGTAATCCTTACCCTGCTGAATAAACAGTAACTGAGTAATCCTTACCCTGCTGAATAAACAGTAACTGAGTAATCGTTGCCCTGCTGAATAAACAGTAACTGAGTAATCGTTACCCTGCTGAATAAACAGTAACTGAGTAATCCTTACCCTGCTGAATAAACAGTAACTGAGTAATCCTTACCCTGCTGAATAAACAGTAACTGAGTAATCGTTGCCCTGCTGAATAAACAGTAACTGAGTAATCGTTACCCTGCTGAATAAACAGTAACTGAGTAATCCTTACCCTGCTGAATAAACAGTAACTGAGTAATCCTTACCCTGCTGAATAAACAGTAACTGAGTAATCCTTACCCTGCTGAATAAACAGTAACTGAGTAATCCTTACCCTGCTGAATAAACAGTAACTGAGTAATCCTTACCCTGCTGAATAAACAGTAATTGAGTAATCCTTACCCTGCTGAATAAACAGTAGCTGAGTAATCCTTACCCTGCTGTATAAACAGTTACTGAGTAATCCTTACCCTGCTGAATAAACAGTAACTGAGTAATCCTTACCCTGCTGAATAAACAGTAACTGAGTAATCCTTACCCTGCTGAATAAACAGTAACTGAGTAATCCTTACCCTGCTGAATAAACAATAACTGAGTAATCCTTACCCTGCTGAATAAACAGTAACTGAGCAATCCTTACCCTGCTGAATAAACAGTAACTGAGTAATCCTTACCCTGCTGAATAAACAGTAACTGAGTAATCCTTACCCTGCTGAATAAACAGTAACTGAGTAATCCTTACCGTGCTGAATAAACAGTAACTGAGTAATCGTTACCCTGCTGAATAAACAGTAACTGAGTAATCGTTACCCTGCTGAATAAACAGTAACTGAGTAATCGTTACCCTGCTGAATAAACAGTAACTGAGTAATCCTTACCCTGCTGAATAAACAGTAACTGAGTAATCCTTACCCTGCTGAATAAACAGTAACTGAGTAATCCTTACCCTGCTGAATAAACAGTAACACTGAGTAATCCTTACCCTGCTGAATAAACAATAACTGAGTAATCCTTACCCTGCTGTACAAACAGTAACTGAGTAATCCTTACCCTGCTGAATAAACAGTAATTGAGTAATCCTTACCCTGCTGAATGAACAGTAACTGAGTAATCCTTACCCTGCTGTACAAACAGTAACTGAGTAATCCTTACCCTGCTGAATAAACAGTAACTGAGTAATCCTTACCCTGCTGAATAAACAGTAACTGAGTAATCGTTGCCCTGCTGAATAAACAGTAACTGAGTAATCCTTACCCTGCTGAATAAACAGTAACTGAGTAATCCTTACCCTGCTGAATAAACAGTAACTGAGTAATCCTTACCCTGCTGAATAAACAGTAACTGAGTAATCGTTGCCCTGCTGAATAAACAGTAACTGAGTAATCCTTACCCTGCTGAATAAACAGTAACTGAGTAATCCTTACCCTGCTGAATAAACAGTAACTGAGTAATCCTTACCCTGCTGAATAAACAGTAACTGAGTAATCGTTGCCCTGCTGAATAAACAGTAACTGAGTAATCCTTACCCTGCTGAATAAACAGTAACTGAGTAATCCTTACCCTGCTGAATAAACAGTAACTGAGTAATCCTTACCCTGCTGAATAAACAGTAACTGAGTAATCCTTACCCTGCTGAATAAACAGTAACTGAGTAATCCTTACCCTGCTGAATAAACAGTAACTGAGTAATCCTTACCCTGCTGAATAAACAGTAATTGAGTAATCCTTACCCTGCTGAATAAACAGTAGCTGAGTAATCCTTACCCTGCTGTATAAACAGTTACTGAGTAATCCTTACCCTGCTGAATAAACAGTAACTGAGTAATCCTTACCCTGCTGAATAAACAGTAACTGAGTAATCCTTACCCTGCTGAATAAACAGTAACTGAGTAATCCTTACCCTGCTGAATAAACAATAACTGAGTAATCCTTACCCTGCTGAATAAACAGTAACTGAGTAATCCTTACCCTGCTGAATAAACAGTAACTGAGTAATCCTTACCCTGCTGAATAAACAGTAACTGAGTAATCCTTACCCTGCTGAATAAACAGTAACTGAGTAATCCTTACCCTGCTGAATAAACAGTAACTGAGTAATCCTTACCGTGCTGAATAAACAGTAACTGAGTAATCGTTACCCTGCTGAATAAACAGTAACTGAGTAATCGTTACCCTGCTGAATAAACAGTAACTGAGTAATCCTTACCCTGCTGAATAAACAGTAACTGAGTAATCCTTACCCTGCTGAATAAACAGTAACTGAGTAATCCTTACCCTGCTGAATAAACAGTAACTGAGTAATCCTTACCCTGCTGAATAAACAGTAACTGAGTAATCGTTACCCTGCTGTATAAACAATAACTGAGTAATCCTTACCCTGCTGAATAAACAGTAACTGAGTAATCCTTACCCTGCTGAATAAACAGTAACTGAGTAATCCTTACCCTGCTGAATAAACAGTAACTGAGTAATCCTTACCCTGCTGAATAAACAGTAACTGAGTAATCCTTACCCTGCTGAATAAACAGTAACACTGAGTAATCCTTACCCTGCTGAATAAACAGTAACACTGAGTAATCCTTACCCTGCTGAATAAACAGTAACTGAGTAATCCTTACCCTGCTGAATAAACAGTAACTGAGTAATCCTTACCCTGCTGAATAAACAGTAACTGAGTAATCCTTACCCTGCTGAATAAACAGTAACTGAGTAATCCTTACCCTGCTGAATAAACAGTAACTGAGTAATCCTTACCCTGCTGAATAAACAGTAACTGAGTAATCCTTACCCTGCTGAATAAACAGTAACTGAGTAATCCTTACCCTGCTGAATAAACAGTAACTGAGTAATCCTTACCCTGCTGAATAAACAGTAACTGAGTAATCCTTACCCTGCTGTATAAACAGTAACTGAGTAATCCTTACCCTGCTGAATAAACAGTAACTGAGTAATCCTTACCCTGCTGAATAAACAGTAACTGAGTAATCCTTACCCTGCTGAATAAACAGTAACTGAGTAATCCTTACCCTGCTGAATAAACAGTAACTGAGTAATCGTTACCCTGCTGTATAAACAGTAACTGGGTTTATTCAGCAGGGTAAGGATTACTCCCCCTACCCCGTCCCTCTTTGCCAAGGATCCGTCTGAAAATACATTCGCTAACCCTGCCTCTCTTTCGAGGGGGCGGGGCGGTGCAGAGCGGTTGTGGGGTGGCGCCCTGTTGGGGGCGAGTTTCCCTCCCTGTTCCTCGAGGGGATCGATATTTATCCATCAGCCCGCCGTTGCGGACAAAACAGAACCCAGACGACGTGGCGCGTTGTCACGTTGCCGCTTGTGGGATCTTCCTGTGCACCGTTGGCAGCTGCATCTCCGACCCTACAACACCGGCGGCAAATCAGCCAAGCACACCGTTGGCCGTTGAGCGCTCCGCCATCGGGATATAGGGACGGGCGGAAATCATCCCTGTCTGTTTCCGATCCCGTTCGATGGGGCGATCCGTCAGCCTCTATCCATCTTCGCCCCAGGTCCAGCTCCCCGGGGACACAGGAGAGGGATGACAAAGTCGCGGGAGGGGGTGAAATCTGCCATCCTTACCCCGACATGTGACCTACTCCAGACCCCCCCACCCCACCCCACCGCCCCACAGACAGACACACACAGCAATGTGGTCAACACTTAACCGAATAGTTCGAGCGAGATACTTGGTTCAAAGGGGTAATTAGGAATGGGCAATAAAGGCTGGGCCGCGCCCAGTGACTCTCGTGAATTTTTAATATTCAATTACACCATGTGACCACGGCTCGCTGACCCAAACATTTTATCGACCCCCCCCCCCAATTGCCCCCTCGAGAAGGTGGTGGCTGAGCCGCCATCTTGAACCCGCTGTCAGGTGTAGGTCCACCCACCGCGCTGTTAGGGAGGGAGTTCCGGGATTCTGACCACAGCCACAGTGAAGGAACGGCCGATATATTCCCGAGTCGGGATGGCGAGCGGCTCGGAGGGGGGAACTTGCAGGTGGGGGGGTGTTCCCCATGTGTCTGCTCCCCCCCCCTCGTCCTTCTAGATGGTAGACATGGCGGGTTTGGAAGGAGCTGTCGAAGGAGCCTCGGCTCCTAGAACAACATAGAACACACAGTGCAGAAGGAGGCCATTCGGCCCATCGGGTCTGCACCGACCCACTTAAGCCCTCACTTCCACCTTATCCCCGCAACCCTATAACCCCTCCTGACCTTTTTTGGAAACTAAGGGACAATTTAGCATGGCCAATCCACCTAACCTGCACATCTTTGGACACTAAGGGACAATTTAGCACGGTCAATCCACCTAACCTGCACATCTGTGGACACTAAGGGACAATTTAGCACGGCCAATCCACCTAACCTGCACATCTTTGGACACTAAGGGACAATTTAGCACGGCCAATCCACCTAACCTGCACATCTTTGGACACTTAGGGACAATTTAGCACGGCCAATCCACCTAACATGCACATCTTTGGATACTAAGGGACAATTTAACACGGCCAATCCACCCAACCTGCACATCTTCGGACTGTGGGAGGAAACTGGAGCACCCGGAGGAAGCCCAGACAGTCCCGCCGACCCCGGAGCAACGCGGAGTGGGGAGGGACGGGGAGTGGGGTGAGAGGGGTGCAGCGGTCCCAGTCGAACAGCCCGTCCGCCCGCAGGGTGATCCCATCAAGTTGTGTCTTCGGGAGAGAGAGAGAGGGCTGGGGGGGGGGGGGGGGGGGGGGGGGGATATCTGAGTTGTGAGGCCCTCAGAGAGTTGGGGGTAAGGGAGGGGTGTGGGGGTCGGTGAGGGAGGAGGGGAGACTCCGGATAAGGAGCGGGGTATGGGTTAAATCCGCCCCCCCCCCCCCATTTCGAGCTTCCTGTCGAATGAGGAAGAGCAGACGTCGAACGAAACCCGAGCAAGGGGATCGAACGTTACTCGAGCGCTAATCAATTCCAGACTCCAGTCTGATCTACCTACCCACCTCCCCCCCCCCACCCCCCACTACCACCAGCCAACCCCCCGCCCTCTCCCAGCACCTCCCCCCCCCCCCCCCCCTCCACAAAACGTTTGGCAGCCTTCACAGCCACGGCCTGCCTTTGATGTTGAAATCAAAAGGCCCCTTAGCACGCAGGGCCAAGTTCACACGATAAATAAAAGCCCAAACTCCTTCTGCTGTAAATCGAGAACTCTCTTCCCGGACCCCTCCCCACCCTGACTTCCCTGGCGAGGCACCACCCCTGCAACCACCCACCCCCCCCCCCCCCCCCAACACCCGCTCCCCCACTGACTATTCCCAAACTTGACAGAAGCCTTTCGAGAAGGCCTCAGTTTAGCGATCGCCCTTCTCCCTGCGGATGTTGGCTAGTGGAGGTAGGCCGCAGGTTGTGTTAGTGAGTGTTGAATGCTAAGGTTGGCATTGGGTGGGGGGGGGTAAAGGGAATGACCGCTCCCCCCCCCCCCCCCCCCCACCCAACCGCCTCCAGCCGCTTCCGGGGCCTTCCCGCGTTGGCGTGGTGCCAACGTGATGCCCGATCCCCGACGGGGGTTGACCCGCCTCGACAGGTCCAATGGGATTACGGGCCCCGTGGGGAGGGGCCTTAAACCCACAGACTGCCCCCCCCACACACACACACCACCACCTCGAGTCGCCATGGTCACCGAACGGCGGAGCGACGGCAATCAGGGAGTGCGCGAGAGGCCGGGTTTGGAGGAGCGCGGAGATCTTGGAGGGGGTGGAGGAGGTTACAGAGATAGGGAGGGGGGTGTAGGGGCTGGCGGAGGTTACAGAGATAGGGAGGGGGTGTAGGGGCTGGAGGAGGTTACAGAGATAGGGAGGGGGTGTAGGGGCTGGAGGAGGTTACAGAGATAGGGAGGGGGTGTAGGGGCTGGAGGAGGTTACAGAGATAGGGAGGGGGTGTAGGGGCTGGAGGAGGTTACAGAGATAGGGAGGGGGTGTAGGGGCTGGAGGAGGTTACAGAGATAGGGAGGGGTGTAGGGGCTGGAGGAGGTTACAGAGATAGGGAGGGGGTGTAGAGGCTGGAGGAGGTTACAGAGATGGGGAGGGGGTGTAGGGGCTGGAGGAGGTTACAGAGATAGGGAGGGGGTGTAGGGGCTGGGGGAGGTTACAGAGATAGGGAGGGGTTGTAGGGGCTGGAGGAGGTTACAGAGATAGGGAGGGGGGTGTAGGGGCTGGAGGAGGTTACAGAGATAGGGAGGGGGTGTAGGGGCTGGAGGAGGTTACAGAGATAGGGAGGGGGTGTAGGGGCTGGAGGAGGTTACAGAGATAGGGAGGGGGTGTAGGGGGCTGGAGGAGGTTACAGAGATAGGGAGGGGGTGTAGGGGCTGGAGGAGGTTACAGAGATAGGGAGGGTGTGTAGGGGGCTGGAGGAGGTTACAGAGATAGGGAGGGGGTGTAGGGGCTGGGGGAGGTTACAGAGATAGGGAGGGGGTGTAGGGGCTGGAGGAGGTTACAGAGATAGGGAGGGGGTGTAGGGGCTGGAGGAGGTTACAGAGATAGGGAGGGGGTGTAGGGGCTGGAGGAGGTTACAGAGATAGGGAGGGGGTGTAGGGGCTGGAGGAGGTTACAGAGATAGGGAGGGGGTGTAGGGGCTGGAGGAGGTTACAGAGATAGGGAGGGGGTGTAGGGGCTGGAGGAGGTTACAGAGATAGGGAGGGGGTGTAGGGGCTGGAGGAGGTTACAGAGATAGGGAGGGGGTGTAGGGGCTGGAGGAGGTTACAGAGATAGGGAGGGGGTGTAGGGGCTGGAGGAGGTTACAGAGATAGGGAGGGGGTGTAGGGGCTGGAGGAGGTTACAGAGATAGGGAGGGGGTGTAGGGGCTGGAGGAGGTTACAGAGATAGGGAGGGGGTGTAGGGGCTGGAGGAGGTTACAGAGATAGGGAGGGGTGTAGGGGCTGGAGGAGGTTACAGAGATAGGGAGGGGGTGTAGGGGCTGGAGGAGGTTACAGAGATAGGGAGGGGGTGTAGGGGCTGGAGGAGGTTACAGAGATAGGGAGGGGGTGTAGGGGCTGGAGGAGGTTACAGAGATAGGGAGGGGGTGTAGGGGCTGGAGGAGGTTACAGAGATAGGGAGGGGGTGTAGGGGTGGATGAGGTTACAGAGATAGGGAGGGGGTGTAGGGGCTGGAGGAGGTGACAGAGATAGGGAGGGGGGTGTTGGGGCTGGAGGGGGTTACAGAGATAGGGAGGGGGTGTAGGGGCTGGAGGAGGTTACATAGGGAGGGGGTGTAGGGGCTGGAGGAGGTTACAGAGATAGGGAGGGGGTGTAGGGGCTGGAGGAGGTTACAGAGATAGGGGGTGTAGGGGCAGGAGGAGGTTACAGAGATAGGGAGGGGGTGTAGGGAGCTGGAGGAGGTTACAGAGATAGGGAGGGGGTGTAGGGGCTGGAGGAGGTTACAGAGATAGGGAGGGGGTGTAGGGGCTGGAGGAGGTTACAGAGATAGGGAGGGGGTGTAGGGGCTGGAGGAGGTTACAGAGATAGGGAGGGGGTGTAGGGGCTGGAGGAGGTTACAGAGATAGGGAGGGGGTGTAGGGGACAGGAGGAGGTTACAGAGATAGGGAGGGGGTGTAGGGGCTGGAGGAGGTTACAGAGATAGGGAGGGGGTGTAGGGGCTGGAGGAGGTTACAGAGATAGGGAGGGGGTGTAGGGGCTGGAGGAGGTTACAGAGATAGGGAGGGGGTGTAGGGGCTGGAGGAGGTTACAGAGATAGGGAGGGGGTGTAGGGGCTGGAGGAGGTTACAGAGATAGGGAGGGGGTGTAGGGGCTGGAGGAGGTTACAGAGATAGGGAGGGGGTGTAGGGGCTGGAGGAGGTTACAGAGATAGGGAGGGGGTGTAGGGGCTGGAGGAGGTTACAGAGATAGGGAGGGGGTGTAGGGGCTGGAGGAGGTTACAGAGATAGGGAGGGGGTGTAGGGGCTGGAGGAGGTTACAGAGATAGGGAGGGGGTGTAGGGGCTGGAGGAGGTTACAGAGATAGGGAGGGGGTGTAGGGGCTGGAGGAGGTTACAGAGATAGGGAGGGGGTGTAGGGGCTGGAGGAGGTTACAGAGATAGGGAGGGGGTGTAGGGGCTGGAGGAGGTTACAGAGATAGGGAGGGGGTGTAGGGGCTGGAGGAGGTTACAGAGATAGGGAGGGGGTGTAGGGGCTGGAGGAGGTGACAGAGATAGGGAGGGGGTGTAGGGGCTGGAGGAGGTTACAGAGATAGGGAGGGGGTGTAGGGGCTGGAGGAGGTTACAGAGATAGGGAGGGGGTGTAGGGGCTGGAGGAGGTTACAGAGATAGGGAGGGGGTGTAGGGGCTGGAGGAGGTTACAGAGATAGGGAGGGGGTGTAGGGGCTGGAGGAGGTTACAGAGATAGGGAGGGGGTGTAGGGGCTGGAGGAGGTTACAGAGATAGGGAGGGGGTGTAGGGGCTGGAGGAGGTTACAGAGATAGGGAGGGGGTGTAGGGGCTGGAGGAGGTTACAGAGATAGGGAGGGGGTGTAGGGGCTGGAGGAGGTTACAGAGATAGGGAGGGGGTGTAGGGGCTGGAGGAGGTTACAGAGATAGGGAGGGGGTGTAGGGGCTGGAGGAGGTTACAGAGATAGGGAGGGGGTGTAGGGGCTGGAGGAGGTTACAGAGATAGGGAGGGGGTGTAGGGGCTGGAGGAGGTTACAGAGATAGGGAGGGGGTGTAGGGGCTGGAGGAGGTTACAGAGATAGGGAGGAGGTGTAGGGGCTGGAGGAGGTTACAGAGATAGGGAGGGGGTGTAGGGGCTGGAGGAGGTTACAGAGATAGGGAGGGGTGTAGGGGCTGGAGGAGGTTACAGAGATAGGGAGGGGGTGTAGGGGCTGGAGGAGGTGACAGAGATAGGGAGGGGGGTGTAGGGGCTGGAGGAGGTTACAGAGATAGGGAGGGGGTGTAGGGGCTGGAGGAGGTTACAGAGATAGGGAGGGGGTGTAGGGGCTGGAGGAGGTTACAGAGATAGGGAGGGGGTGTAGGGGCTGGAGGAGGTTACAGAGATAGGGGGGTGTAGGGGCAGGAGGAGGTTACAGAGATAGGGAGGGGTGTAGGGAGCTGGAGGAGGTTACAGAGATAGGGAGGGGGTGTAGGGGCTGGAGGAGGTTACAGAGATAGGGAGGGGGTGTAGGGACTGGAGGAGGTTACAGAGATAGGGAGGGGGTGTAGGGCTGGAGGAGGTTACAGAGATAGGGAGGGGGTGTAGGGGCTGGAGGAGGTTACAGAGATAGGGAGGGGGTGTAGGGGCTGGAGGAGGTTACAGAGATAGGGAGGGGGTGTAGGGGCTGGAGGAGGTTACAGAGATAGGGAGGGGGTGTAGGGGCTGGAGGAGGTTACAGAGATAGGGAGGGGGTGTAGGGGCTGGAGGAGGTTACAGAGATAGGGAGGGGGTGTAGGGGCTGGAGGAGGTTACAGAGATAGGGAGGGGGTGTAGGGGCTGGAGGAGGTTACAGAGATAGGGAGGGGGTGTAGGGGCTGGAGGAGGTTACAGAGATAGGGAGGGGGTGTAGGGGGCTGGAGGAGGTTACAGAGATAGGGAGGGGGTGTAGGGGCTGGAGGAGGTTACAGAGATAGGGAGGGGGTGTAGGGGCTGGAGGAGGTTACAGAGATAGGGAGGGGGTGTAGGGGCTGGAGGAGGTTACAGAGATAGGGAGGGGGTGTAGGGGCTGGAGGAGGTTACAGAGATAGGGAGGGGGTGTAGGGGCTGGAGGAGGTTACAGAGATAGGGAGGGGGTGTAGGGGCTGGAGGAGGTTACAGAGATAGGGAGGGGGTGTAGGGGCTGGAGGAGGTGACAGAGATAGGGAGGGGGTGTAGGAGCTGGAGGAGGTTACAGAGATAGGGAGGGGGTGTAGGGGCTGGAGGAGGTTACAGAGATAGGGAGGGGGTGTAGGGGCTGGAGGAGGTGACAGAGATAGGCCGGGGAGATATTTATAATAAGACTGACTGTCCCCATTTTGATGTGTTGTTTTGTCTCCATAGACACATGCTGACCTGTGAGGATAGGCTAGGGACCAGAGGATGTGGGCCAAGATCACGTCAATTGGCAGTTTCAGCTTGTTGCTTGCTATAGCACACCGCGACGATAGCACCTGACTCCTGACAGGAAGCTGAACAATCTGTGAAAATCAAACTCCCTATAAATACTGCGGCTCCCAGAGCAGGTCAGAGGCTGGGAATCCTGCGGAGAGTAACTCACCTCCTGATCCCCCCCCACCCCCCAAAGCCTGTCCACCATCTACAAGGACACAAGTCAGGAGGGCGATGGGAGACTCTCCACTTGCCTGGATGAGCGCGGCTCCCAACAACACTCGAGAAGCTCGACACCACCCAGGACAAAGCAGCCCCGCTCGATCGACATGCTACCCACCGACATTCACTCCCTCCACCCCCCCCATCCAGGACAAAGCAGCCCCGCTCGATCGACACGCTACCCACCGACATTCACTCCCTCCACCCCCCCCCCCATCCAGGACAAAGCAGCCCCGCTCGATCGACACGCTACCCACCGACATTCACTCCCTCCACCCCCCCCATCCAGGACAAAGCAGCCCCCGCTCGATCGACACGCTACCCACCGACATTCACTCCCTCCACCCCCCCCCATCCAGGGCAAAGCAGCCCCGCTCGATCGACACGCTACCCACCGACATTCACTCCCTCCACCCCCCCCCCCATCCAGGACAAAGCAGCCCCGCTCGATCAACACGCTACCCACCGACATTCACTCCCTCCACCCCCCCCCCCCCCCCTCCAGGACAAAGTAGCCCCGCTCGATCGACACGCTAACCACCGACATTCACCCCCTCCACCCCCCCCATCCAGGACAAAGCAGCCCCGCTCGATCGACACGCTACCCACCGACATTCACTCCCTCCACCCCCCCCCCATCCAGGACAAAGCAGCCCCGCTCGATCGACATGCTACCCACCGACATTCACTCCCTCCACCCCCCCCATCCAGGACAAAGCAGCCCCGCTCGATCGACACGCTACCCACCGACATTCACTCCCTCCACCCCCCCCCCCATCCAGACAAAGCAGCCCCGCTCGATCGACACGCTACCCACCGACATTCACTCCCTCCACCCCCCCCATCCAGGACAAAGCAGCCCCGCTCTGATCGACACGCTACCCACCGACATTCACTCCCTCCACCCCCCCCATCCAGGGCAAAGCAGCCCGCTCGATCGACACGCTATCCACCGACATTCACTCCCTCCACCCCCCCCCCATCCAGGACAAAGCAGCCCCGCTCGATCAACACGCTACCCACCGACATTCACTCCCTCCACCCCCCCCCCCCCCATCCAGGACAAAGCAGCCCCGCTCGATCGACACGCTAACCACCGACATTCACCCCCTCCACCCCCCCCATCCAGGACAAAGCAGCCCCGCTCGATCGACACGCTACCCACCGACATTCACTCCCTCCACCCCCCCCCATCCAGGACAAAGCAGCCCCGCTCGATCGACACGCTAACCACCGACATTCACTCCCCCCACCCCCTGACGCACAGCGGCAGCCGTGCGAAACGTCTACAAGACGCCCCGCGGCCACTCGCCTTCGACAGCACCTTCCAAACCCGCCACCTCTACCATCTAGAAGGACGAGTGGGAGGGGGGCAGCAGACACATGGGGAAGACCCCCCCCCCCCCCCCCACCTGCACGTTCCCCCTCCCAGCCGCTCGCCATCCCGATTCGGAATGGCCGTTCGCTGTGGCCCGGGTCAGAATCCCGGAGCTCCCTCCCTAACAGCACGGTGGGTGCACCTACACCTCACAGCGAATTCAAGATGGCGGCTCACCCACCACCTTCTCGAGGGGCAATTAGGGAGGGGGGATAAATGCTGGACCCGACCAGCGACACACATCCCATGAACTAATATAAAACGAAACATTAAAACACACACAGACTGTTCCATCCTTTCCAATACGTGTTTGTGCTTATTGAAGTGAAGGATGGGAACGTATGGAATGGACATTCAGCCGAGCCCCCATCAGGATCAAACACTCAGAGGCTGCACAGAACTCAGCCCCCCAAACCTCTCTCACTCTGCCCCTTTAGTACTGACAATACGGACTCAGTTAAACAGCACTGACCCTCCCACAGTGCGGCACTCCCTCAGTACTGACCCTCTGACAGTGCGGTGCTCCCTCAGTACTGACCCTCTGACAGTGCGGCGCTCCCTCAGTACTGACCCTCCCACAGTGCGGCGCTCCCTCAGTACTGACCCTCCGACAGTGCGGCGCTCCCTCAGTACTGACCCTCCAACAGTGCGGCGCTCCCTCATTACTGACCCTCCGACAGTGCGGCGCTCCCTCAGCACTGACCCTCTGACAGTGCGGCTCTCCCTCAGCACTGACCTTCCCACAGTTCAGCACTCCCTCAGTACTGACCCTCCCACAGTGCGGCGCTCCCTCAGTACTGACCCTCCCACAGTGCGGCACTCCCTCAGTACTGACCCTCCCACAGTGCGGCACTCCCTCAGTACTGACCCTCCCACAGTGCGGCACTCCCTCAGTACTGACCCTCTGACAGTGCGGCACTCCCTCAGTACTGACCCTCTGACAGTGCGGTGCTCCCTCAGTACTGACCCTCCCACAGTGCGGCGCTCCCTCAGTACTGACCCTCTGACAGTGCGGCGCTCCCTCAGTACTGACCCTCCCACAGTGCGGCGCTCCATCAGTACTGACCCTCCGAGAGTGTGGCCCTCCCTCAGTACTGACCATGACAGTCTGGAGCTCCCTCAGTACTGACCCTCCCACAGTGCAACGCTCCCTCAGTACTGACCCTCCGACAGTGCGGCACTCCCTCAGTACTGACCCTCCCACAGTGCGGCGCTCCATCAGTACTGACCCTCTGACAGTGCGGCGCTCCCTCAGTACTGACCCTCCCACAGTGCGGCGCTCCCTCAGTACTGACCCTCTGACAGTGCGGATCTCCCTCAGTACTGACCCTCCCACAGTGCGCCGCTCCCTCAGTACTTTTTTTTTTTATAAATTTAGAGTACCCAATTATTTTTTCCAATTAAGGGGCAATTTAGCGTGGCCAATCCACCTACCCTGCACATCTTTGGGTTGTGGGGGCGAAACCCACGCAGACACGGGGAGAACGTGCAAACCCCACACGGACAGTGACCCAGAGCCGGGATCGAACCTGGGACCTCAGCGCCGTAGGCAGCAATGCTAACCACTGTGCCACCATGCTGCCCCGCTCCCTCAGTACTGACCCTCCGACAGTGTGGCGCTCCCTCAGTACTGACCCTCTGACAGTGCGGCACTCCCTCAGTACTAACCCTCTGACAGTGCGGCACTCCCTCAGTACTGACCCTCTGACAGTGCGGCACTCCCTCAGTACTGACCCTCTGACAGTGCGGCACTCCCTCAGTACTGACCCTCTGACAGTGCGGCGCTCCCTCAGTACTGACCCTCCCACAGTGCGGCGCTCCCTCAGTACTGACCCTCCAACAGTGCGGCGCTCCCTCATTACTGACCCTCCGACAGTGCGGCGCTCCCTCAGCACTGACCCTCTGACAGTGCGGCTCTCCCTCAGCACTGACCTTCCCACAGTTCAGCACTCCCTCAGTACTGACCCTCCCACAGTGCGGCGCTCCCTCAGTACTGACCCTCCCACAGTGCGGCACTCCCTCAGTACTGACCCTCCCACAGTGCGGCACTCCCTCAGTACTGACCCTCCCACAGTGCGGCACTCCCTCAGTACTGACCCTCTGACAGTGCGGCACTCCCTCAGTACTGACCCTCTGACAGTGCGGTGCTCCCTCAGTACTGACCCTCCCACAGTGCGGCGCTCCCTCAGTACTGACCCTCTGACAGTGCGGCGCTCCCTCAGTACTGACCCTCCCACAGTGCGGCGCTCCATCAGTACTGACCCTCCGAGAGTGTGGCCCTCCCTCAGTACTGACCCTCTGACAGTGCGGCGC
>NC_052175.1:12283341-12306046 GCF_902713615.1 Scyliorhinus canicula | reverse complement strand
TAATCTTCCCATCGAATGACCGAATGCCTTTTCTCAAATGTGGATTCTTTAGCCGTCTGTTAACTTAAACCAATCTGTTCAGCACAGGCCTGTGAGAGTATTGTATATCTACCCACTGGCTGGAGAATATATCCAGCACTAACCACCCACCCAGGGACATCCTCCAGCCCCAACACCCTCCTTCCTATCTCTGTAACCTCCTCCAGCCCCAACACCCTCCTCCCTATCTCTGTAACCCCCTCCAGCCCCAACACCCTCCTCCCTATCTCTGTAACCTCCTCCAGCCCCTACACCCCCTCCCTATCTCTGTAACCTCCTCCAGCCCCTACACCCCCTCCCTATCTCTGTAACCCCCTCCAGCCCCTACACCCCCTCCCTATCTCTGTAACCCCCTCCAGACCCTACACCCCCTCCCTATCTCTGTAACCTCCTCCAGCCCCTACACCCCCTCCCTATCTCTGTAACCTCCTCCAGCCCCTACACCCCCTCCCTATCTCTGTAACCCCCTCCAGCCCCTACACCCCCTCCCTATCTCTGTAACCCCCTCCAGCCCCTACACCCCCTCCCTATCTCTGTAACCTCCTCCAGCCCCTACACCCCCTCCCTATCTCTGTAACCTCCTCCAGCCCCTACACCCTCCCTATCTCTGTAACCTCCTCCAGCCCTTACACCCTCTCCCTATCTCTGTAACCCTCCTCCAGCCTCCTACTCCTCCTCCCTATCTCTGTAACCTCCTCCAGCTCCCTACACCCCCTCCCTTTCTCTGTAACCTCCTCCAGCTCCCTACAACCCCCCCCCCCCATCTCTGTAACCTCCTCCAGCCCCTACACCCCCCCTCCCTATCTCTGTAACCTCCTCCAGCCCCTCCACCCCTCTCCCTATCTCTGTAATCTCCTCCAGCCCCTACACCCCCTCCCTATCCCTGTAACCTCCTCCAGCCCCCCTAACCCCTCCCTATCTCTGTAACCTCCTCCAGCCCCTACACCCCTTCCCTATCTCTGTAACCTCCTCCAGCCCCTACACCCCTCCCTATCTCTGTAACCTCCTCCAGCCCCTACACCCTCTCCCTATCTCTGTAACCCTCCTCCAGCCTCCTACTCCTCCTCCCTATCTCTGTAACCTCCTCCAGCTCCTACACCCCCTCCCTATCTCTGTAACCTCCTCCAGCTCCCTACACCCCCTCCCTATCTCTGTAACCTCCTCCAGCCCCTACACCCCCCTCCCTATCTCTGTAACCTCCTCCAGCCCCTCCACCCCCCTCCCTATCTCTGTAACCTCCTCCAGCCCCTACACCCCCCTCCCTATCTCTCTAACATCCTCCAGCCTCTGGGGCGAGGAAAAGGGGAAGGGGTGAGGGGGGGGGGGGGGATGTGGTTACGGGACGGGGTTTGGGGCAGAGTGGGCTCAGCTCCCCGGTGGGGGAGGAGCTGGACAGTCGAACGGGGGTAGAGTGGGGGGGGGGGGGGGGGGGGGTGTTGGCCACAGGTCCCGGGGGCTGTTGAAACCCCTCCCCCGGCGCAGAGCAGTCCGTCAATCTCAGAGGGTT
Organism: Scyliorhinus canicula; assembly: GCF_902713615.1. Classification (NCBI taxonomy): domain Eukaryota; kingdom Metazoa; phylum Chordata; class Chondrichthyes; order Carcharhiniformes; family Scyliorhinidae; genus Scyliorhinus; species Scyliorhinus canicula. The sequence goes on along the minus strand of NC_052175.1, from coordinate 12,304,500 downwards.
GATTGCGGCCTACTGCGGACAATGGAGCCTGCCCGGGGGCCCAAATTTGACAGTTAGCTCTCTGTGGGGATGCAGTGAGAAATGACTCCATTATCTCCAAACAGGCACTCCCATTCAGTGTCTCTCCAGGCCTGTGAAAGGAATGATTGAGCGAGTCTCGGGGTCAGCAAGGACTGAGTCTCGGCCAGCGGGAAGTGGTGTGTGGGACCGTCCGAACCTCCACGGAGATATTCGAACCTCCTCGCCACCCCCCCCCCCCCCCCCACCCCCCCACCCTCCCCTCCTTTTCCATCGTTCTCATTCTCAGCAAGATTCCACCAACAGCAATAGCCCCTCAACCACGCAACCCCACGTCCGCCGCCCCGCCAACCCACACCACCATTAACCCCACCTTTCCATAAACGTCTCCTCATGAAAGACTGACCCATCAACAGCGGCGCTCCCTCAGTACTGACCCTCCCACAGTGCGGAGCTCCCTCAGCACTGACCCTCCGACAGTGCGGCGCTCCCTCAGTACTGACCCTCCGACAGTGCGGCCCTCCCTCAGTACTGACCCTCTGACAGTGCGGCGCTCCCTCAGTACTGACCCTCTGACAGTGCGGCGCTCCCTCAGTACTGACCCTCTGACAGTGCGGCACTCCCTCAGTACTGACCCTCTGACAGTGCGGCGCTCCCTCAGTACTGACCCTCTGACAGTGCGGCACTCCCTCAGTACTGACCCTCTGACAGTGCGGCACTCCCTCAGTACTGACCTTCCGACAGTACGGCGCTCCCTCAGAACTGATCCTCTGACAGTGCGGCGCTCCCTCAGTACTGACCCTCTGACAGTGCGGCACTCCCTCAGTACTGACCTTCCGACAGTGCGGCGCTCCCTCAGTACTGATCCTCTGACAGTGCGGCGCTCCCTCAGTACTGACCCTCGCACAGTGCGGTGCTCCCTCAGTACTGACCCTCTGACAGTGCGGCGCTCCCTCAGTACTAACCCTCCCACAGTGCGGCACTCCCTCAGTGCTGACCCTCTGACAGTACGGCACTCCCTCAGTACTGACCCTCCCACAGTGCGGCGCTCCCTCAGAATTGACCCTCTGACAGTGCGGCACTCCCTCAGTACTGACCCTCCCACAGTGCGGCGCACCCTCAGTACCTTCCCAGAGTGCGGCACTCGCTCAGTACTGACCCTCCGACAGTGCGGCACTCCCTCAGTACTGACCCTCTGACTGTGTGGCGCTCCCTCAATACTGACCCTCCCATAGTGCGCCGTTCCCTCAGTACTGACCCTCAGACAGTGCGGCGCTCCCTCAATACTGACCCTCCCACAGTGCGGCCCTCCCTCAGTACTGACCCTCCCACAGTGCGGCACTCGCTCGGTACTGACCCTCTGACAGTGCGGCGCTCCCTCAGCACTGACCCTCCGAGAGTGCGGCACTCCCTCAGTACTGACCCTCCCACAGTGCGGCGCTCCCTCAGTACTGACCCTCCCACAGTACGGCACTCGCTCGGTACTGACCCTCTGACAGTACGGCACTCCCCCAGTACTGACCCTCCCACAGTGCGGCACTCCCTCAGTACTGACCCTCTGACAGTGCGGCACTCCCTCAGAGCTGAACCCCTGACAGTGCAGCGCTCCCTCAGTACTGACCCTCCCACAGCGCGGCACTCCCTCAGTACTGACCCTCCGACAGTGCGGCGCTACCTCAGTACTGATCCTCCAACAGAGCGGCGCTCCCTCAGTATTGAACCTCCGACAATGTGGTGCTCCCTCAGTACTGACCCTCCCACAGTGCGGCGCTCCCTTAGCACTGACCCTCTGACAGTGCAGCACTCCCTCATACTGACCCTCCCACAGTGCGGAGCTCCCTCAGTACTGACCATCCAACAGTGCGGAGCTCCCTCAGTACTGACCCTCCCACAGTGCGGCGCTCCCTCAGTACTGACCCTCCAACAGTGCGGCGCTCCCTCAGTATTGACCCTCCCACAGTGCAGCACTCCCTAATGTTATGGGCCAGAGTTTAGAGAACCCCAAAATGTATCATAGAGCTCACCTGACCCACGACTTTTACTAGATTGTGGTATGGGGAGCACACGGCCCACTCTACAGGTGTGGTACAGCAGAATTGGAAAGTATTTTTTGAAAGCAAAACAATGTTTATTGTATGAACTCAGTTCACCTTTTTAAAACATACAGTGAATATCTTCACAACCCTCAAAGAATACAGCCCTCTAAGTCATCCTTAAACTTTCCTTTTAACACCTATACGACAACAAAAACCTTTTCACAGAAGCACATCAGGTTTAAATTCTCTATTGAGCGCAGTTATCACTCTGAATTCATCAAATGATCTAGAGACAGTCTTTACATGGCAGCGAGATCAAAATTACACCTTCTATGGCTGGCTTCAACTCCAACACCGAAACAAAATCAAACACACCCTGTAGCAAGCAGCCTAAAGCGAAAGTAAAAAGCTGACAGACAGCCCAACTCCACCCACTCTCTGACATCACTGATAAACACCTATTCTTCAAGGTACATCCATTACAGCTATTTTTATAAACACCCATTTCTTGAACGTACTCTCACATGACACCTCCCCCCCCAAGAAAGAAAAAAATAAACCATCAACTTCGAGATGGTTTCATTTTTCACTTTTCACTGTCCTTTAAGAAATATGGACATTGAATATGTTTTTTTTAAACTGAACAAAACAAAACACGCAAACATTTAATAATAACATAATCCATTTTAGTTCTCCTTCCTCCAACTGAAATCCTTCTCGATTGACGGTCTCTTTGAACAAGAAGGTCTCTGCACAATTCGTCCATTTCTCTACGCCTCGGCATTTCTCTTTAAAGTCAGGTACTTTAGTTCAATCTGATCACAGAGTCCCTTGTGATTCTCCAACACAGGAACATTGGTTATCACAGCTTTCAGACAGTCAAATGCCTGTTGAAAGTCCGCTGTCCACTGAAAGTTCTTCAGCAAGTCCATCAGTGGAGCAATCACGCCACAAAACGTTTGCACAAATGTTCGATCACATCCACTCATGCCACGAAATCGCATTATTTCCCTTCATCTCGAGGGTTTTGGAAACTCCCCAATAACTGTTGGTTTCACATCCCGTGGGACCATTCGACCCTGTCCGATTGTACGGCCAAGGAAAGTGATTCGGGCTTTTCCAAAGTCACTTTTGGCCAGGTTTATCACCAAACCCCCCCTCCTGAAGTCAATCGAATAACTCCCTCAGATGCTTCAAATGTTCTTTCCATACCTGGCTCACAATTACCAGATCGTCAATCTATACCGCACAATTGGGTAATCCTGAGACAACTTTGTTAGTTAACCGTTGAAATGTGGCTGGGGCGTTTTTCATGCCAAATGGCATAACTTTGAATTGGTATATACCATCTGGAGTCACAAAAGTTGAAATCTCCCTCGCCCTTTCAGATAAAAGTGTGTGGTGGGTTCCTGGAACGCTTTGCCAGCGGAGGTGGTAGAGGCGGGTACGATAGCATCATTTAAGACGCATCTGGACAGATATATGAACGGGCGGGGAACAGAGGGAAGTAGACCTTGGAAAATAGGGGACAGGTTTAGGTAAAGGATCGGGATCGGTACAGGCTGTGAGGGCCGAAGGCCTGTTCCTGTGCTGTAGTTTTCTTTGTTCTTTGTTCTATGTACTTCCCAATTTATCTCTACCAACCTGCCAGTAACCTTAAAGTAAATCCAGTTTGGAAATAAAAGCTGATTGTCCCACTTTCTCGATGCAATCCTCCAAAAGTGGGATATTGTAAGTGTCCGTTCTTGTAACGGCATTAACCTTTCGATAGTCCACACACAACCGTTGGGTACCATCACTATGGGTTTAGGTACCATCACAATGGGTGAGCTCCATTGGCTGCAACCCACTTCAATTATGCCATTTTTAAGCATACTCCCAATCTCTTTGTTAACCTGTGTCAATTCTAAAGGGTTCAGTCTGTATGGATGTTGTTTGATTGGAACAGCATTTCCCACATCTACATCATGTATAGCCATTTAGTACTTTGTTAGCCATTTGAAGAAAGGTTGAGTAGATTAGGATTGTTTTCGTTGGAAAGACGGAGGTTGAGGGGGGACCTGATTGTGGTCCACAAAATTGAGAAAGGTATGGACAGGGAGGATAGCAACAAGCTTTTTCCAAGATTGGGGGTGTCAATTACAAGGGGTCACGATTTCAAGGTGAGAGGGGGAAAGTTTAAGGGAGATGTGCTTGGAAAGTTTTTTACGCAGAGGGTGGTGGGTGCCTGGAATGCTTTGCCAGCGGAGGTGGTAGAGGCGGGCACGATAGCATCATTTAAGATGCATCTAGACAGATATATGAACGGGCGGGGAACAGAGGGAAGTAGACCTTGGAAAATAGGGGACAGGTTTAGATAAAGGATCTGGATCGGCGCAGGCTGGGAGGGCCGAAGGGCCTGTTCCTGTGCTGTAATTTTCTTTGTTCTTTGTACTTCCCAATTTATCTCTACAAATTTGCCCATGTGATATCAATAACTCTTTCAGGTCAGTCCATTTTTCCTCTGGAAGGTAACTCAACAATTTATCCCAATTTTTAAGAACATCCTCGTTTTCCAATTTAATTTGAGGTATGTCAAATTCAAAGTCATCTGGATTTGGTTCTTCACTTTGAGTTAGAATCATTAAAACCTCCTTTTTCTCACCTGTCCTTTCAAAGTACCTTTTAAACATATTCCCACTCGACAAACATGACACACTCGGTGAGTCTTCCTTCTATCTGGTGTTTTTAACCACATAATTCACCTCACTTAATTTCCTTTCAATCTGATACGGTCCACAAAACTTTGCTTTTAAAGGTTCACCTGCCACTGGTAACAACACTAAAACTTTATCTCCACAGACAAAACTACAAACTTTGGATTTCTTGTCCGCTACCCGTTTCATCACATGCTGTGCAACTTTTAAATGTTGTCCAGCCAATTCACCTGCTTTATTTAATCGTTCCCTAAAATTTGACACGTAATCCAGTAATGTAAGTTCCGATTTCGCACTCACCAATTTTTCCTTAATCAATTGAAGTGGTCCTCTTACCTCATGACCAAAAATTAGTTCAAAAGGACTGAATTTGGTTGACTCATTCAGTGCATCCCTAATTGCAAACAGTACGAATGGAATTCCTTTATCCCAATCCTCTGGATAATCTTGACAATAAGCCCTCAGCATTGTATTTAATGTCTGATGCCACCTTTCTAACGCTCCCTGCGATTCTGGATGGTACGCAGTTGATTTAAATTGTTTTATTCCTAAGCTATCCATAACTTCTTTGAATAACCTTGAGGTAAAATTTGATCCTTGATCTGATTGTATTTCTGTAGGTAGTCCATATCGAGTAAAGAATTTATGTAACTCCTCCACAATCTTTTTAGCTGTAATATTACGTACTGGAATGGCCTCTGGAAACCTAGTAGACACATCCATTATAGTCAAAAGATGTTGGGCGCGATTCTCCCAGAGGGGGAGAAATTGTAAGGCTGGCGTCAAATCCGGGCGGGTTTGACGCCAGCCCCCCCCTCCCCGACCGGGAACCGATTCTGGTCCCCGGTCGGGGCTAGCATGCCGCAGCCGTGAACTCCGGCATCGCGGGCTTAACGAATTTCGTTAAGCCCGCTTGCCAGAGTTTGCGCCGGCTGACGCGTCATATGACGTCAGCAGCGCATGCGCGGATTGGAAGACTCCAACCCGCGCATGCGCGGATGACGTCATCGCGCATTTGCGCGAAACCCGCGCATGCGCGGGCCGGGATGCCCCTCAGCCGCCCCGCGAAGTGATACAGCGGGGCGGCGGAGGGACAAAGAGTGCGCGGGCATCGGACCCGCTGCCCGCGATCGGTGCCCACCGATTGCGGGCCCATGGCACCCTTGGCACGGCCGTGGTACTGCCGTGCCAATCGGTGCCATGGTTTTAAAAATCGGCACTTTACGGCCGTTTTTACGAATGGCCAGACCAGGTGTGTTTGACGTTCGTAAAAACAGCCGTAAAGGGCTGGGAACTCGGCCCATCGGACAGCTGAGAATCGCTGCTGGCCGTAAAAAAACGGCGGCAGCGATTCGTATCGGGAGTCGGGCGTGGGGGGGTAGAATAGCGGGAGGGCGTTGGACGAGTGTGGCCGTAAAATTTTACGAGCCACGCTATTCTCCGCACCGTCGTGAGTGCGGAGAATTGCGCCCATTGATTCCCACTTTTTGTTTTAGGAAGCGGTCCTACACAATCAATTAGGACCCTTGTAAAAGGTTCCTCAAATGCTGGAATGGGTATTAAGGGCGCTGGTTTTATCACTGCTTGAGGTTTCCCTATCACTTGACATGTGTGACAGGATTGACAACATTTAACTACATCTTTCTGTAGTCCAGGCCAATAAAAATGTTTCTGGATTTTAGCTTGAGTTTTCCTTATTCCCAAATGGCCTCCCACTGTTAGCTCATGTGCAACTCTCAACACCTCCTTTCTATACCCTACCGGCAATATTACTTGATGAATTTCTGCCCATTTTTCATCTGCCTGCATATGTAAAGGTCTCCATTTCCTCATCAAGGTATCATTTTTATGGTACCAACACTCCACGCTCTTCCGTGTACGCTTTCTGATACATCCGTTTTATTTCTATATCTTTCTGTTGTAACTCCGCCAATTTCCCTGAACTAAAAATATTTAGCGGGCAGCACAAGTGGATAGCACTGTTGCTTCACAGCGCCAGGGTCCCAGGTTCGATTCCCTGTCTGTGCGGAGTCTGCACGTTCTCCCGGTGTCTGTGTGGGTTTCCTCCGGGTGCTCCGGTTTCTTCCCACAGTCCAAAGACGTGCAGGTTAGGTGGATTGGCCATGCTAAATTGCCCTTAGTGACCAAAAAGGTTAGGAGGGGTTACGGGGATAGGGTGTAAGTGAGGGTTGAAGTGGGTCGGTGCAGACTCGATGGGCCGAATGGCCTCCTTCTGCTCTGTATGTAATCTATGTATGTCCGCCTCATCCTCCACCTGTTCTTGTTGTTTTTCAACCATCTGATCAAAAATCGTTTCTGATAATTGCGCTTCAATCTTTGATTCATCCTCTTCTCTTAACCTGTGACTTTGCGACCTTATTACTACACAATCAGGAAATACCCCAGGACATTCGTCCTTCAACACTTCAGATGTTTGATTTTCCACTGGACTATCAACCACAGTAGGCATCACTCCCACCTGCGATCCAGCTATATCATTACCCAAGATAAACTGTATTCCTGGGCAAGATAGTTTCTCTATTACTCCTACTACACTTCACCACTCTTCACTGGACTTTCCAACCGTAACTTATATAATGGAACACTACTCCTCTCACCCTGAATTCCACATATTACCACCTTTTCTGGCAACATTCTTCCCAAACTACATAACTCTTCATCTCTCACCATTAAAGATTGACTAGGGGCAGCTCGGTAGCATAGTGGTTAACGCAATTGCTTCACAGCTCCAGGGTCCCAGGTTCGATTCCCGGCTGGGTCACTGTCTGTGCGGAGTCTGCACGTCCTCCCCCTGTGTGCGTGGGTTTCCTCCGGGTGCTCCGGTTTCCTCCCACAGTCCGAAGATGTGCAGGTTAGGTGGATTGGCCAGGATAAATTGCCCGTAGTGTCCAAAATTGCCCTTAGTGTTGGTTGAGTGGGGTTACTGGGTTATGGGGAGAGGGTGGTGTGGGCTCGGGTAGGGTGCTCTTTCCAAGAGCCGGCAGACTCAATGGGCCGAATGGCCTCCTTCTGCACTGTAAATTCTATGAAAATTCTATGAAAGCTCCGGTATCTGCCAGGAAAACTAACGAGCTGGTCAATGACTTCAGGAAGCAAAGTACTGTACACACCCCTGTCAGCATCAACGGGGCCGAGGTGGAGATGGTTAGCAGTTTCAAATTCCTTGGGGTGCACATCTCCAACAATCTGTCCTGGTCCACCCACGTCGACGCTACCACCAAGAAAGCACAACAGCGCCTATACTTCCTCAGGAAACTAAGGAAATTCGGCATGTCCACATTAACCCTGACCAACTTTTGCAGATGCACCATAGAAAGCATCCTATCGGGCTGCATCACAGCCTGGGTATGGCAACTGAGGACCGCAAGAAACTTCAGAGAGTTGTGAATACAGCCCAGTCCATCACACGAACCTGCCTCCCATCCATTGATTCCATCTACACCTCCCGCTGCCGGGGGAAAGCAGGCAGCATAATCAAGGATCCCTCCCACCCGGCTTACTCACTCTTCCAACTTCTTCCATCGGGCAGGAGATACAGAAGTCTGAGAACACGCACGAACAGACTCAAAAACAGCTTCTTCCCCGCTGTCACCAGACTCCTAAACGACCCTCTAATTGACTGACCTCATTAACACTGCACCCTGTCTGCTTCACCCGATGCCGGTGTTATGTAGTTACATTGTGTACCTTGTGTTGCCCTATTATGTATTTTCTTTTATTCCCTTTTATTCCCATATACTTAATGATCAGGTGAGCTGCTTGCAGAAAAATACTTTTCACTGTACCTCGGTACACGTGACAATAAACAAATCCAATCCAATCCAATCTCTTAAAATTGTGACTTCTTTACCGACCCCTCCTGGTACACGAGTAAACTTTACCCACACAAGTAAATTCTTTAAAGAGATCTGGCACCTTCTTATCAATCACCTCTTGATCAGGCTGTACAATCTTTTGCACCTCCTTAGCTTCACTTGGGCTTCCCTTTACCACTTTAACAAACCCCACTATCTTATCCTGTTTTACCACATCAGCCTTCCAAGTGCTTTTCTTCAACCACCAACACTGTGACTTTACATGGCCTAGTTTATTACAGTGAAAACATCTGAAACTTTTCATTTCTCTTCCACCCTCCTGGATTTCCTTTTTAATCTGAGGTACACTCTCCTTATTATCTCCCATCAGATCACCTTTGCCTCGACCACTTGAGTATTTCTCATGTCCCCAGTTTCTATCCCTCACCGGCTGAAACTGATGTCGGAAACCAAGCTTTGATTTATGAACTCATTCATAATCATCTGTCATTTCTGCTGCTGATCTCGCAGTTTTAACCCTCTCCTCTTCCACATGAGTTCTCACTACATCGGGAATTGAATTTTTAAACTCCTCCAAAAGTATACTTTCTCTGAGAGCTTCATACATTTGGTCTATTTTCAAACCCATTAGCCACCTATCAAAATTACTCTGTTTGAGCCTTTCAAACTCCATGCACTGGTTCATATGCACCTAAGATGGATTTGTGCACCTCCTCGTACGTTCCAGATACCTCTTCCGGTAGTGATGTAAACAATTCACTAGCCCTACCTATCAGCTTTGTTTGAATCAGTAATACCCACATGTCCTGTGGCCATTTCATTTGTTCAGCTACCTTCTTAAATGAAATGAAAAAGGCTTCTACCTCCATTTCATCAAACCGTGGCAATGCGTGGACATATTTAAATAGATCCCCACCAAGCCTTCGACTAAGACACTCGAGCTCACTATCCTCATCACTATCATCCAACTGTACGTTTCCCTTTACGTCTGCCAATTTAAACTGACTGTCATGTTTCATGGCCATTTTCTGAAGTTCAAACTCTCTCTCCTTTTCCCTTTCCTCTCTATCTCTTTCTCTCCCTTTTTCTTTTTCCCTGATCTGTATCTCCCTTTCTCTTTCTTTTTGATCTGCTAGTGCTATTCTTTCTTTTTCTCATTGCGTATTCAAGCTGCTTTAATTCTTTTTCATGTTCAAGTTGCTTAATTTGCAACTGGATATTTGCCATTTCCAATGAGTCAGACTGTATCTCAGGCATTTTAAATGCTCAGCTACCACAGCAAATACCTCACCTTTTCGCATTTTGTCAGGTAATGTTAACTGCAATCTTTTTGCCGAATCTAAGTTATTAGTCTCTGTCTGTAAGGTACTGCGTGTGACCGTCTCCACCCCCAAAAACTTCAGAGCCGCTGTGTGCACAACACACCCCCTACTTACACTGGAATACCACATCTGAAAAGCAACCACAACATGCTCACCCCTTACTGTCTTTAAGTTCACGAAGTCAATCCAATAGATATTTTATTCCGGACGAGCCCCCCAATTTGTTATGGGCCAGGGTTTAGTGAACCCCAAAGTGTATCATGGAGTTCACCTGACCCACAACTTTTACTAGATTGTAGTATGGGGAGCACACGGCCCACTCTACAGGTGTGGTACAGCAGAAATGGAAAAGTATTTTTGAAAGCAAAACAACGTTTATTCTATGAACTCAAGTTAACCTTTTTAAAACATACAGTGAACATCTCAGCTATCAACACCAATAATGTCTCCAAAGAATACAGTACTCCATAAGTAACCCTTAATCTTTCCTTATTAGCTATGAGGAGCGGTTGAATAAACTCGGTTTGTTCTCACAGGAACGACGGAGGTTGAGGGGCAACCTGATAGAGGTCTACAAAATTATGAGGGGCATGGACAGAGTGGATAGTCAGAGGCTTTTCCCCAGGGTAGAGGGGTCAATTGCTAGGGGTCATAGGTTTAAAGTGCGGGGGGCAAGGTTTAGAGGAGATGTACGAGGCAAGTTTTTTTGCACAGAGGGTAGTGGGTGCCTGGAACTCACTGCCGGAGGAGGTGGTGGACGATAGTGACGTTTTAGGGGAATCTTGACAAATACATGAATAGGATGGGAATAGAGGGATGCGGACCCAGGAAGTGAAGAAGATTTTAGTTTAGACGGGCAGAATGGTCGGCACAGGCTTGGAGGGCCGAAGGGCCTGTTCCTGTGCTGTACTTTTTTATTCTTTCTTAACATCCATAAGACAGAAAGCCCTTTTTAACACAGAGATCAGGTTTAAATTCACTACTGAGAGCAGTTATCACTTTTAAATTAGCAAGTGATTTGAAGACATTCCTGTCATGCAGAAAGAGAATGGAACGACACCTTGTTTTGCGGGTTGCAGCTTCCAATCTGCAAAATTTAAGTAAACACCCCCTGCAGCTGCAACTCCAAAGTGGAAGGAAAAACAGACAGCCCAGCTCCACCCACACATCACCGCAGCTAACAAAAACACCCAGTTCTTAAAGCTACACCCCCTAAAGCAATTCGATAACAACAACAATTTCTTAAAGGCACTCTCACATGACACAGCACTGACCCTCTGACAGTGCGGCGCTCCATCAGTACTGACCCTCCAACAGTGCGGCGCTCCCTCAGTACTGACCCTCCGACAGTGCGGCGCTCCCTCAGTACTGACCCTCCGACAGTGCAGCGCTCCCTCAGTACTGACCTCCGACAGTGCGGCACTCCCTCAGTACTGACCCTCCCACAGTGCGGCGCTCCCTCAGAACTGACCCTCCCACAGTGCGGCGCTCCCTCAGTACTGACCCTCCCACAGTGCGGCACTCCCTCAGTACTGACCATCTGAGAGTGCGGAGCTCCTTCAGTACTCACCCTCCGAAGGTGCGGCGCTCCCTCAGTACTCACCCTCCGACAGTGCGGAGCTCCCTCAGAACTGACCCTCCCACAGTGCGGCGCTCCCTCAGAACTGACCCTCCCACAGTGCGGAGCTCCCTCAATACTGACCCTCCGACAGTGCGCCGCTCCCTCAGTACTGACCCTCCGACAGTGCGCCGCTCCCTCAGTACTGACCCTCCGACAGAGCGGCGCTACCTCAGTATTGACTCTCCGACAATGCAGCACTCCCTCAGTACTGACCCTCTGACAGTGCGGCACTCCCTCAGTACTGACCCTCCCACAGTGCGGCGCTCCCTCAGTACTGACCCTCCGACTGTGCGGCGCTCCCGAAGTACTGAATCTCCGACAGTGCGGCACTCCCTCAGTACTGACCCTCTGACAGTGCGGCACTCCCTCAGTACTGACGCTCCCACAGTGCAGCACTCCCTCAGTACTGACCCTCCGACTGTGCGGCGCTCCCGAAGTACTGAATCTCCGACAGTGCGGCACTCCCTCAGTACTGACCCTCTGACAGTGCGGCGCTTCCTCAGTACTGATCCTCCGACAGTGTGGAGCTCCCTCAGTACTGACCCTCCCACAGTGCGGCGCTCCCTCAGTACTGACCCTCCCACAGTGCAGCGCTCCCTCAGTACTGATTCTCCCACAGTGCGGCGCTCCCTCAGTACTGACCCTCTGACAGTGCAGCGCTCCCTCAGTACTGACTCCCCCACAGTGCGGCGCACCCTCAGTACTGACCCTCTGACAGTGCAGCGCTTCCTCAGTACTGACCCCCTGATGTTGCGGCGCTCCCTCAATACCGACCCTCTCACAGTGCGGTGCTCCCTCAGTACTGACCCTCTGACAGTGCGGCACTCCCTCAGTACTGACCCTCCCACAGTGCGGCGCTCCCTCAGTACTGACCCTCCCACAGTGCGGCACTCCCTCAGTACTGACCCTCTGACAGTGCGGCACTCCCTCAGTATTGACCCTCCCACAGTGCGGAGCTCCCTCAGTACTGACCCTCCGACAGTGCGGCGCTCCCTCAGTACTGACCCTCTGACAGTGCGGCACTCCCTCAGTACTGACCCTCCCACAGTGCGGCGCTCCCTCAGTACTGACCCTCCCACAGTGTGGCACTCCCTCAGTACTGACCCTCCCACAGTGCGGGGCTCCCTCAGTACTGACCCTCTGACAGTGCGGCACTCCCTCAGTACTGACCCTCCCACAGTGCGGCGCTCCCTCAGTACTGACCCTCCCACAGTGCGGCACTCCCTCAGTACTGACCCTCTGACAGTGCGGCACTCCCTCAGTATTGACCCTCCCACAGTGCGGAGCTCCCTCAGTACTGACCCTCCGACAGTGCGGCGCTCCCTCATACTGACCCCTCTGAACAGTGCGGCCCACTCCCTCAGTACTGACCCTCCCACAGTTGACGGCGCTCCCTCAGTACTTGACCCTCCCCCACCAGTGCGCACTCCCTCAGTACTGACACTCTGACAGTGCGGCGCTCCCTCAGTACTGACCCTCCGACAGTGCGGTGCTCCCTCAGTACTTTTTTTAAAATTTAGAGTACCCAATTATTTTTTCCAATTAAGGGGCAATTAGGCGTTGCCCATCTACCTATCCTGCACATTCTTTGGGTTGTGCGGGCGAAACCCACGCAGACACGGGGAGAATGTGCAAACTCCACACGGACAGTGACCCAGAGCCGGGATCGAACCTGGGACCTCAGCGCCGTAGGCAGCAATGCTAACCACTGTGCCACCATGCTGCCCTTCGCTCTCTCAGTACTGACCCTCTGACAGTGCGGCGCTCCCTCAGTACTGACCCTCCCACAGTGCGGTGCTCCCTCAGTACTGACCCTCCCACAGTGCGGCGCTCCCTCAGTACTGACCCTCCCACAGTGCGGTGCTCCCTCAGTACTGACCCTCTGACAGTGCAGCACTCCCTCAGTACTGACCCTCTGACAGTGCGGCGCTCCCTCAGCACTGACCCTCTGACAGTGCGGCGCTCCCTCAGTACTGACCCTCCCACAGTGCGGCGCTCCCTCAGTACTGACCCTCTCACAGTGCGGCGCTCCCTCAGTACTGACCCTCCAACAGTGCGGCACTCCCTCAGTACTGACCCTCTGACAGTGCGGCACTCCCTCAGTACTGACGCTCTGACAGTGCGGCGCTCCCTCAGTACTGACCCTCCCACCGTGCGGTGCTCCCTCAGTACTGACCCTCTGACAGTGCGGCGATCCCTCAGCACTGACCCTCTGACAGTGCAGCAGTCCCTCAGTACTGACCCTCTGACAGTGCGGCGCTCCCTCAGTACTGACCCTCCCACACTGCGGCGCTCCCTCAGTACTGACCCTCCCACAGTGCGGCATTTCCTCAGTACTGACCCTCCGACAGTACGGCACTCCCTCAGGACTGACCCTCTCACAGTGCGACACTCCCACAGTACTGACCCTCCAACAGTGCGGCACTCCCTCAGTACTGACCCTCCCACAGTGCGGCGCTCCCTCAGTACTGAGCCTCCCACAGTGCAACTCTCCCTCAGTACTGACCAACCCACAGTGCGGAGCTCCCTCAGTACTGACCCTCTGACAGTGCGGCATTCCCTTAGTACTGACCCTCTGACAGTGCGGCATTCCCTCAGTGCTGACCCTCCCACAGTGTGGCACTCCCTCAGTACTGACCCTCCGTCAGTGCGGCGCTCCCTCAGCACTGACCGTCCCACAGTGTGGCACTCCCTCAATACTGACCCTCCGACAGTGTGGCACTCCCTCAGTACTCCCTCTGTACTGACCCTCCAACAGTACGACGCTCCCTTGAACCTAACCCTCCTCCGACACTGTGGCGCTCCCTCAGCACTGACCCTCCCACAGCATGACGCTCCCTGAGTACTGACCCTTCGACAGTGCGGCACTCCCTCAGGACTGACCCTCTAACAGTGCAACGCTCCCTCAGTACTGACCCTCCCACAGTGTGGCGCTCCCTCAGTACTGACCCCCAATAGTGCGGCGATCCCACAGTACTGACCCTCCCACAGTGCGGCACCCCCTCAGTACTGACCCTCCGACAGTGCGGCGATCCCTCAGTACTGACCCTCTGACAGTGCGGCACTCCCTCAGTACTGACCCTCCCACAGTGCGGCACTCCCTCAGTACTGACCCTCTGACAGTGCGGCACTCCCTCAGTACTGACCCTCCCACAGTGCGGCGCTCCCTCAGTACTGACCCTCCGACAGTGCGGTGCTCCCTCAGCACTGACCGTCCCACAGTGTGGCACTCCCTCAGTACTGACCCTCCGACAATGCGGCGCTCCCTCAGTACTGACCCTCTGACAGTGCGGCACTCCCTCAGTACAGACCGTCCCACAGTGCGGCGCTCCCACAGTACTGACCCTCCGACAGTGCGGCGCTCCCTCAGTACTGACCCTCTGACAGTGCGGTGCTCCCTCAGTACCGACCCTCCAACAGTGCGGCACTCCCTCAGTACTGACCCTCTGACAGTGCGGCACTCCCTCAGTACTGACCCTCCCACAGTGCGGCGCTCCCTCAGTACTGACCCTCTGACAGTGCGGCACTCCCTCAGTACTGACCCTCCCACAGTGAGGCACTCCCTCAGTACTGACCGTCCCACAGTGCAGCGCTCCCTCAGTACTGACCCTCCCACAGTGCGGCACTCCCTCAGTACTGACCCTCTGACAGTGCGGCGCTCCCTCAGAACTGACCCTCCAACATTGCGGCGCTCTATCAGTACTGACCCTCCCACAGTGCGGCGCTCCCTCAGTACTGACCCTCCGACAGTGCAGCGCTCCCTCAGTACTGACCCTCCCATAGTATGACGCTTCCTGAAAACTGACCCTCCGACAGTGCGTCACTCCCTCAGGACTGACCCTCCGACAGTGTGGCGCTCCCTCAGTACTGACCCTTCGACAGTGCGGCGCTCCCTCAGGACTGACCCTCCGATAGTACAGCACTTCTTCAGTACTGACCCTCTGACAGTGCGGCTCTCCCTCAGTACTGACCCTCTGACAATTTGGTGCTCCCTCAGCACTGACCCTCTGACAGTGCGGCGCTCCCTCAGTACTGACCCTCCCACAGTATGACGCTCCCTCAGCACTGACCCTCAAACAGTGCGGTGCTCCTCTGTACTAACTCTCGGATAGTGCGGCACACCCTCAGTACTGACCCTCTGACAGTGCAGCGCTCCCTCAGTACTGACCCTCCCACAGTGCGGCACTCCCTCAGTACTGACCCTCTGACAGTGCGGCACTCCCTCAGTACTGACCCTCTGACAGTGCGACACTCCCTCAATACTGACCCTCTGACAGTGCGGCACTCCCTCAGTACTGACCCTCTGACAGTGCAGCGCTCCCTCAGTACTGACCCTCTGACAGTGTGGCACTCCCTCAGTACTCCCTCTCCACTGACCCTCCAACAGTACGACGCTCCCTTGAACCTAACCCTCCTCCGACAATGTGGCGCTCCCTCAGCACTGACCCTCCCACAGTGCGGTGCTCCCTCAGTACTGACCCTCAGACACTCCCTCAGTGCTGACCCTCCCACAGTGCGGCGTTCCCTCAGCACTGACCCTCCCACAGTGCGGCGTTACCTCAGTACTGACCCTCTGACAATGCGGTGCTCCCTCAGTATTGACCCTCCAACAGTGCGTCACTCCCTCAGTACTGACCCTCTGACAGTGCAGCGCTCCCTCAGTACTGACCCTCCCACAGTGTGGCACTCCCTCAGTACTGACCCTCCGACAGTGCGGTACTCCCTCAGTACTGACCCTCCGTCAGTGCGGCGCTCCCTCAGTACTGACCGTCCCACAGTTTGACGCTCCCACAGTACTGACCCTCCGACAGTGCGGCGCTCCCTCAGCACTGACCCTCTGACAGTGCGGCGCTCCTTCAGTACTGACCCTCCCACAGTGCGGCGCTCCCTCAGTACTGACCCTCCCACAGTGCAGCGGTCCCTCAGTACTGACCCTCTGACAGTGCGGCGCTCCCTCAGTACTGACCCTCTGACAGTGTGGCGCTCCCTCAGTACTGACCCTCTGACAGTGCGCCACTCCCTCAGTACTGACCCTCCCACAGTGCAGCACTCCCTCAGTACTGACCCTCCGACAGTGCGGCGTTCCCTCAGTACTGACCCTCCGACAATTTGCTGCTCCCTCGTACTGACCCTCACACAGTGCGGCACTCCCTCAGTACTGACCCTCTGACTGTGCGGCACTCCCTCAGTACTGACCCTCTGACAGTGCGGCACTCCCTCAGTACTGACCCTCCCACAGTGCGGCGCTCCCTCAGTACTGACCCTCCCACAGTGCGGCACTCCCTCAGTACTGACCCTCCCACAGTGCGGTGCTCCCTCAGTACTGACCCTCTGACAGTGCGGCGCTCCCTCAGTACTGACCCTCTGACACTGCGGCACTCCCTCAGTACTGACCCTCAGACAGTGCGGCGCTCCCTCAGTGCTGACCCTCCCACAGTGCGCCACTCCCTCAGTACTGACCCTCCCACAGTGCAGCACTCCCTCAGTACTGACCCTCTGACAGTGCGGCACTCCCTCAGTACTGACCCTCCCACAGTGCAGGACTCCCTCAGTACTGACCTTCCCACAGTGCGGCGCTCCTTAAGTACTGACCCTCCCACAGTGCAGCGCTCCCTCAGTACTGACCCTCCGACAATTTGGTGCTCCCTCGTACTGACCCTCACACAGTGCGGCGCTCTCTCCGTACTGACCCTCTGACAGTGCGGCACTCCCTCACTACTTACCCTCTGACAGTGCAGCACTCCCTCAGTACTGACCCTCTGACAGTGCAGCACTCCCTCAGTACTGACCCTCTGACAGTGCGGCTCTCCCTCAGTACTGACCCTCCAACAGTGCGGTGCTCCCTCAGTACTGACCCTCTGACAGTGCAGCACTCCCTCAGTACTGACCCTCTGACAGTGCGGCACTCCCTCAGTACTGACCCTCTGACAGTGCGGCGCTCCATAAGTACTAACCCTCCCGTAGTATGACGCTCCCTCAGTACTGACCGTCCAACAGTGCAGCATTCCCTTAGCAGTGACGCTCTGACTGTGCGCCGCTCCCTCAGTACTGAACCTTCCACAGTGCGGCACTCCCTCAGTATTGACCCTCCAACATTGCGGCACTCCCTCAGGACTGACCCTCTGACAGTGCGGCGCTCCCTCAGTACTGACCCTCCCACAGTGCGGCGTTCCCTCAGTACTGACCCTCTGACAGTGCGGCACTCCCTCAGTACTGACCCTCTGACAGTGCGGCGCCCCCTCAGTACTGACCCTCCGACAGTCCGACGCTCCCTCAGGACTGACCCTTCGACAGTGCGGCGCTCCCTCAGTACTGACCCTCCCACAGTGCGGCACTCCCCTCAGTACTACCCTCTGACATGTGCAGGCAGCTCCCTCAGTACGACACCTCCCTGACAGTGGACTGGACGCTCCCTCAGTACTGACCCTCCTGACAGTGCGGCAGCTCCCTCAGATACTGACCCTCCCCACAGTGCGGCGATCCCTCAGTACTGGACCTCTCCCACAGATGCCGGCGACTCCCTCAGTATCTGACCCTCCTGACAGTGCGGGCGGCGCTCCCGTCAGTACTGACCCTCTGACTAGTGCGGCAGCTCCCTCAGCACTGACCCTCTGACAGTGCGGCACTCCCTCAGTACTGACCCTCTGACAGTGCAGCCCTCCCTCCATACTGACCCACTAGGACAGTGCGGGCGCTCCCTCAAGTACTGACCCTCTGCCAGTGACGGTAGCTCCCTCAGTACTGACCCTCCCTACAGTGCGGCACTCCCTCAGTACTGACACTCTGACAGTGCGGCGACTCCCTCAGCACTGACCCTCATACAGTGCGGCGCTCCCTCAGCACTGACCCTCATACAGTGCGGCGCTCCCTCAGTATTGACCCTCCCACAGTATGACGCTCCCTCAGCAATGACCCTCAAACAGTGCGGCGCTCCTCTGTACTAACTCTCGGACAGTGCGGCGCTCCCTCAGTACTGACCCTCCGACAGTGCGGCGCTCCCTCAATACTGACCCTCTGACAGTGCAGCGCTCCCTCAGTACTGACCCTCCGACAGTGTGGCACTCCCTCAGTACTCCCTCTGCACTGACCCTCCAACAGTACAACGCTCCCTTGAACCTAACCCTCCTCCGACAATGTGGCGCTCCCTCAGCACTGACCCTCCCACAGTGCGGCGGTCCCTCAGTACTGACCCTCCCACAGTGCAGCACTCCCTCAGTACTGACCCTCCCACAGTGCGGTGCTCCCTCAGTACTGACCCTCCGACACTGCGGCACTCCCTCAGTGCTGACCCTCCCACAGTGCGACGTTCCCTCAGCACTGACCCTCCCACAGTGCGGCGCTTCCTCAGTACTGACCCTCGACAGTGCAGCGCTCCCTCAGTACTGACCCTCTGACAGTGCGGCGCTCCCTCAGTACTGACCCTCGACAGTGCGGCACTCCCTCAGTACTGACCCTCCCACAGTGCGGCGCTCCCTCAGTACTGACCCTCTGACAGTGCGGCGCTCCCTCAGTACTGACCCTCTGACAGTGCGGCGCTCCCTCAGTACTGACCCTCCCACAGTGCGGCGCTCCCTCAGTACTGACCCTCTGACAGTGCGGCGCTCCCTCAGTACTGACCCTCCTGACAGTGCGGCGCTCCCTCAGTACTGACCCTCTGACAGTGCGGCACTCCCTCAGTACTGACCCTCCGACAGTGCGGCGCTCCCTCAGTACTGACCCTCCTGACAGTGCGGCGCTCCCTCAGTACTGACCCTCCTGACAGTGCGGCACTCCCTCAGTACTGACCCTCCTGACAGTGCGGCGCTCCCTCAGTACTGACCCTCCCTGACAGTGCGGCGCTCCCTCAGTACTGACCCTCTGACAGTGCGGCGCTCCCTCAGTACTGACCCTCCCTCCAGTGCGGCGCTCCCTCAGTACTGACCCTCCTACAGTGCGGCACTCCCTCAGTACTGACCCTCCCACAGTGCGGCGCTCCCTCAGTACTGACCCTCTGACAGTGCGGCACTCCCTCAGTACTGACCCTCTGACAGTGCGGCGCTCCCTCAGTACTGACCCTCTGACAGTGCGGCCCTCCCTCAGTACTGACCCTCCCACAGTGCGGCACTCCCTCAGTACTGACCCTCCGACAGTGCGGCACTCCTCAGTACTGACCCTCTGACAGTGCGGCAGCTCCCTCAGTACTGACCCTCCTACAGTGCAGCGCTCCCTCAGTACTGACCCTCCTGACAGTGCAGGCACTCCCTCAGTACTGACCCTCCCACAGTGCGGCACTCCCTCAGTACTGACCCTCTGACAGTGCGGCGCTCCTCAGTACTGACCCTCCGACAGTGCGGCGCTCCCTCAGTACTGACCCTCTGACAGTGCGGCGCTCCCTCAGTACTGACCCTCCCATAGAATGACGCTCCCTCAGAACTGACCCTCACACAGTGCGGCACTCCCACAGTACTGACCCACCGATAAAGCGGCGTTCCCTCAGTACTGGCCCTCCGACAGTCCGTCACTCCCTCAGTACTGAACCTCCCACAATGCGGCGCTCCCTCAGTGCTTACCCTCTGACAGTGCGGCACTCCCTCAGTACTGACCCTCTGACAGTGCGGCACTCCCTCAGTACTGACCCTCTGAAAGTGCGGCACTCCCTCAGTCCTGACCCTCCGACAATTAGGCACTCCCTCAGTACTGACCCTCTGACAGTGCGGTGCTCCCTCTGTCCTGACCCGCCGACAGTGTGGCGCTCCCTCAGCACTGACCCTCGACAGTGCAGTATTCCATCCGTACAGACCCTCCGACAATTTGGTGCTCCCTCAGTACTAATCCTCCGACAGAACGGCGCTCCCTCAGCACTGACCCTCCCATCGTATGAAGCTCCCTCAGAACTGACCTTCACAGTGTTCACTCCCTCAGTACTGACCCTCCAACAGTGCGGCACTCCCTCAGTACTGACCCTCCCACAGTGCGGCGCTCCCTCAGTACTGACCCTCTGACAGTGCAGCGCTCCCTCAGTACTGACCCTCCCACAGTGCGGCGCTCCCTCAGTACTGACCCTCCCACAGTGCGGCGCACCCTCAGTACTGACCCTCTGACAGTGCGGTGCTCCCTCAGTACTGACCCTCGACAGTCCGGCGCTCCCTCAGTACTGACCCTCGACAGTGCGGAGCTCCCTCAGAACTGACCCTCCGACAGTGCGGCGCTCCCTCAGTACTGACCCTCCCACAGTGCAGCGCTCCCTCAGTACTGACCCTCTGACAGTCTGGCGCTCCCTCAGTACTGACCCTCAACAGTGCGGCGCTCCCTCAGTACTGACACTCCCACCGTGCGGCGCTCCCTCAGTACTGACCCTCCCACCGTGCGGCGCTCCCTCAGTACTGACCCTCCCACAGTGCGGCGCTCCCTCAGTACTGACCCTCTCACAGTGCGGCGCTCCCTCAGTACTGACCCTCCCACAGTGCGTCGCTACCTCAGTACTGACCCTCCGACAGTGCGGTGCTCTCTCAGTACTGACCCTCTGACAGTGCGGTGCTCCCTCAGTACTGACCTTCCCACAATGCGGCACTCCCTCAGTACTGACCCTCCCACAGTGCGTCTCTCCCTCAGTACTGACCCTCCCATAGTGCGGAGCTCCCTCAGTACTGA
>NC_052175.1:12260841-12280841 GCF_902713615.1 Scyliorhinus canicula | reverse complement strand
ACACACGCAGGCACACACACATACAGACACACACGCAGGCACACACACACACACGTACAGAGACACACACAGACACGCTCCTATCCACACACACACGTACAGAGACACACACAGACACGCTCCTATCCACACACACACGTACAGAGACACACACAGACACGCTCCTATCCACACACACACACACACACACACACAAAATCGCACACAAGAGTCACAGGCAACAAGCAGAAATTCCTGTCTCCATGAGTACACCGTGGCGCCCGGATTGGATCCAGATGGGACGATGGATGTGGGAGGGGGAAGGCGAGGGGGGAGGGGGAAGGCGGGGGGGGGGGGGGGAGGAGGGGCAGTGCCGTCAGTGAAACTCAGGCCAAACAGGATGTGATGATCCATGCTTGTGTATAACCACTGCCAGACAGGCCGAACTCTCTTTGGCGACGGCCCCAATCAGCGGCGGCCGCCTTCACCCAAACAGGCCTGGGCCGTCCCACCAGGCCCCTACCTGCGCCCCCCCCCCCCCCCCCCCCCCCTCCTTCCCTGTCCTGCTGCTTCAAATCAAACCCCAGGGCCTTTGAAGCGAGGAACCTGGCGGAAAGCGGCAAGCGGCCCGACAAACGCACAGCGGTACATCGCAGAGGCTGCCGACCGCCTCGCGCACAAAGCGGTTCACTCTTTGAAGCACATCGGCCCCCCCCCCCTGGTCAAGGAGACGGTGTGTGGGGGGTGCGGGAGGGTGGGGGGGGGGGACAGAGAGTTTGGGGAGAGAGGGGGGGGGTGCGGAGGGTGAGATGGGAATCCGTGACACGTAGCCAGGGCCTGTGGGCCAGCAACGCAGCGCACCCTCATGTAGTCGAATAGCTTGCCGCCGGGGGGGGGGGGGCATTTCCAATGGATCAATCCCCTTCCCGTTCACTCCCATTGTACACAATCCCAATGGATCAAACCCCTTCCCGTTCACACCCATTGTACACAATCCCAATGGATCAAACCCCTTCCCATTCACTCCCATTGTACACATTCCCAATGGATCAAACCCCTTCCCATTCACTCCTGTTGTACACAATCCCAAACCCCTTCCCATTCACTCCCATTGTACACATTCCCAATGGATCAAACCCCTTCCCGTTCACTCCAATTGTACACAATCCCAAACCCCTTTCCATTCACTCCCATTGTACACATTCCCAATGGATCAAAGCCCTTCCCATTCACTCCCACTGTACACAATCCCAATGGATCAAACCCCTTCCCGTTCACTTCCCATTGTACACAATCCCAATGGATCAAACCCCTTCCCGTTCACTCCCACTGTACACAATCGGAATGGATCAAACCCCTTCCTGTTCACTCCCACTGTACACAATCCCAATGGATCAAACCCCTTCCCATTCACTCCCACTGTACACAATCCCAATGGATCAAACCCCTTCCCGTTCACTCCCATTGTACACAATCCCAATGGATCAAACCCCTTCCCGTTCACTCTCACTGTACACAATCCCAATGGGTCAAATCCCTTCCCATTCACTCCCATTGTACACAATCCCAATGGATCAAACCCCTTCCCGTTCACTCTCACTGTACACAATCCCAATGGATCAAACCCCTTCCCGTTCACTCCCATTGTACACAATCCCAATGGATCAAACCCCCTCCCGTTCACTCCCACTGTACACAATCCCAATGGATCAAACCCCTTCCCATTCACTTCCACTGTACACAATCCCAATGGATCAGACCCCTTCCCGTTCACTCCCAATGTACACAATCCCAATGGATCAGACCCCTTCCCGTTCACTCTCACTGTACACAATCCCAATGGATCAAACCCCTTCCCGTTCACTCCCATTGTACACAATCCCAATGGATCAAACCCCTTCCCGTTCACTCCCACTGTACACAATCGGAATGGATCAAACCCCTTCCCGTTCACTCCCACTGTACACAATCCCAATGGATCAAACCCCTTCCCATTCACTCCCACTGTACACAATCCCAATGGATCAAACCCCTTCCCGTTCACTCCCATTGTACACAATCCCAATGGATCAAACCCCTTCCCGTTCACTCTCACTGTACACAATCCCAATGGGTCAAATCCCTTCCCATTCACTCCCATTGTACACAATCCCAATGGATCAAACCCCTTCCCGTTCACTCTCACTGTACACAATCCCAATGGATCAAACCCCTTCCCGTTCACTCCCATTGTACACAATCCCAATGGATCAAACCCCCTCCCGTTCACTCTCACTGTACACAATCCCAATGGATCAAACCCCTTCCCATTCACTTCCACTGTACACAATCCCAATGGATCAGACCCCTTCCCGTTCACTCCCAATGTACACAATCCCAATGGATCAGACCCCTTCCCGTTCACTCTCACTGTACACAATCCCAATGGATCAAACCCCTTCCCGTTCACTCTCACTGTACACAATCCCAATGGATCAAACCCCTTCCCGTTCACTCCCATTGTACACAATCCCAATGGATCAAACCCCCTCCCGTTCACTCTCACTGTACACAATCCCAATGGATCAAACCCCTTCCCATTCACTTCCACTGTACACAATCCCAATGGATCAGACCCCTTCCCGTTCACTCTCACTGTACACAATCCCAATGGATCAAACCCCTTCCCGTTCACTCCCACTGTACACAATCCCAAACCCCTTCCCATTCACTCCCATTGTACACATTCCCAATGGATCAAACCCCTTCCCGTTCACTCCCATTGTACACAATCCCAAACCCCTTCCCATTCACTCCCATTGTACACAATCCCAATGGATCAATCCCCTTCCCGTTCACTCCCGTCGCGACAATCCTTCATCCGAACACATTTGTCCCAACCCAAATTCTGGAGCTAACCACCAAAGGCATGGTCTCAATTACTCGCCCATGTGACACTCTGCACAGAAAATGTATTCTTGTTCCGTTGCCAACCCCACCTCGAGACAGGCGAACCGTAACAGGGGTCTGATCGGTTACAGACGCCAATGGCAACCGGGCTAATTCAGAAGGCCACCCAACCCGCCCTAACCCCCCCCCCCCCCCCTGCCCACAGAGAGGGCCAGAGGCTGCGGGTCCCTGAATGTGGCCCAGGCCGAGGTAGACAGGTGATGGATCGACGAGGGGTCGAAGGTTATGGCGGTGGGGTGGGGGGTTTATGGGAATGACCTCAAGGTGACCGAGAGGCGTTTGTTGCACACCTCACTCACGGATACGCGAATCCAGGAGCGCGTTGGCCTGCGATGGGTAGGAGGCGTTTCCCTCTTCTGGGCCAATTATATGTTGGCGGGGCCCATTGAGTGCCAACTGAACCACAGTGGGCAACAGGATGACATAGATGGATGGGTCAGAACAGTGGCAAATGGTATTTAACTCTGTAAAGTGTGAGGCGGTGCATTTTGGGAGGACTAACGAGGCGAGGGAATACAGGATGGAGGGTAGGACGCTAGGAAGGGCAGAGGACCAGAGAGACCTTGGGGTGCAGGTCCATAGATCCCTGAATGCAGCAGGACAGGTGGGTGAGGTGGTTACCGAGGCCTGAGGCCTACTTGCCTTTATTAGCCTGAGGCTGAGAATCTGAGAGCGGGGGAGGTTATGTATAAAACGCTGGTTAGGCCCCAGCTGGAGTACTGTGTGCCGTTCCCGTCGCCACTCTATAGGAAGGATGTGATTGCGCTGGAGAGGGTGCGGAGGGAGATTCACCAGGAGGCTGCCTGGGGCTGGAGCGTTTCAGCTGGGAAGAGAGGCTGGTTAGGCCGGGGGCTGTTTTCCTTGGAGCGAAGAAGGCTGAGGGGGGGACCTGATCGAGGGGGACAGAATGATGAGGGACATCGATAGGGTGGGGAGGGAGGGAACTTTCCCCTTTAGCCGAGGGGCCAATAACCAGGGGGGGGGGGGGCTCAGATTTAAGGTGAGCGGCAGGAGGGGATTTGAGGGAAACCCTTTTCGCCCAGAGGGTGCCGGGCGAATGGGGAACCCATTCAGAAGCATTTGGACGAGTCATTGAAACCCCGTCGCCACACGTTCTGGGAAACAGGATTGGGATAGATAAGTGCTTGAAGGCCAGCCCAAACACGGTGGGCAGAAGGGCCTCCGTCTGTGCTGTTAAACTCTATAACTTGAGGGGGGGGGGGAATGGGTGCTCTGCTCTTACGGAGGGGGCTGTGCAGACTCGATGGGCCGAATGGCCTCCTTCTGCATTGTGCAGGTTCTGTGGTGGATAGGAGTACTGGGCACAGTTAGAAATATAGGAGCAGGAAGAGGCCATTCCAGCCTTTTGAAGCTTTCCCACGATGGCTGCTCCTAAACTTCCCTCCCCCCCTCCACTCCAGTCAGAGGAAAGAGAGAGAGCGAGAGAGACACAGAGATACAGAGAGAGAGAGAGAGAGAGAGACGAGAGAGACAGAGAGAGAGAGACACACACAGAGAGAGAGACAGAGAGAGAGAGACACAGAGAGAGACAGAGAGACCAGAGAGAGACAGAGAGAGAGAGACAGAGAGAGAGAGACCGAGAGAGCGACAGACAGAGAGAAACGGAAAGATATATAGAGAGAGAGACAGAGAGAGAGAGAGAGACAGAGAGAGTGACAGACAGAGAGAGAGAGACACAGAGACACAGAGAGAGACAGAAAGATAGATAGATAGATAGAGAGAGAGAGATAGATAGAGACAGGGAAAGATAGAAAGATAGAGACAGAGAGAAAGGGAGAGAGATAGAGACAGCGAGAGAGGGAGAGATACAGGCAGAGAGAGAGAGAGAGAGATAGAGACAGAGAGAGAGAGACATAGCGAGAGGGAGAGCGAGAGAGAGAGAGATACAGGCAGAGAGAGAGAGAGAGAGATAGAGACAGCGAGATAGAGAGAGAGAGACATAGCGAGAGGGCGAGAGAGAGACAGAGAGAGAGAGACAGAGAGAGAGAGACAGAGAGAGAGAGAGACAGACAGACAGACAGAGAGACAGAGAGAGAGACAGAGAGAGACGAGAGCCTAAGGGAGCTCGGTAGAAAGAACACGTTTTTTCATAGAGTTTTATTTCATAGAATTTACAGTGCAGAAGGAGGCCATTCGGCCCATCGGGTCTGCACCGGCTCCTGGAAAGAGCACCCTACCCAAGGTCAACACCTCCACCCTATCCCCATAACCCAGTAACCCCACCCCACACTAAGGGCAATTTTGGACACTAAGGGCAATTTATCACGGCCAATCCACCTAACCCGCACATCTTTGGGCTGTGGGAGGAAACCGGAGCACCCGGAGGAAACCCACGCACACACGGGGAGAACGCGCAGACTCCGCACAGACAGTGACCCAAGCCGGGAATCGAACCTGGGACCCTGGAGCTGTGAAGCGATTGTGCTATCCACAATGCTACCTTGCTGGCGAGGGAGAGAGGAAGTGACGGAGAGAGGGAATGAGGGAGAAAGAGAGAGAGACCGAGGGAGAGAAAGAGAGCAAGGGAGAGAGAGAGACAGCGAGGAAGAGAGAGGGCGAGACAGAGAGGGCAGGGAGAGAGATTGAGAGTGAGGGAGAGTCAGGCCGAGAGAGGGAGGACAAGAACAAGCGCGGTGAGGAGGGGGAGTGATGTGCAAATGGTCACAGAGAGAGAGAGTGAAGGAGAAAGGAGTTAAAGAGAAAGAGAGAGTCGCCAGGTCGAGTGGGTGATCTTGGCCCCTTTTAACCAGAAACAGGCCAATGGAAAGCCCAAAGACGTGAAGCTCAGGCTGGGTTACAGGAATAGGGCCGGGGTGCCGCGTTCTTTCGGAGGTTCAGCGCGGAATGGACGGGCCGAATGGCCTCCTTCTGCACTGTCGAGATTCTGCGGAAGGTAACTGAAGACAGGAAGCTATAAGAGGAGAGCAGGACCGGGTGTGGGGGGGCGGGGGGGGGGGGGGGGGGGCGGGGGGGGGGAGGGCGGGGGTGAGGGAGTGCCGCACTGTCGGAGGGTCAGTACTGAGGGAACGCCGCACTGTCAGAGGGTCAGTACTGAGGGAGCGCCGCACTGTGGGAGGGTCAGTACTGAGGGAGCGCCGCACTGTCAGAGGGTCAGTACTGAGGGAGCGCCGCACTGTGGGAGGGTCAGTACTGAGGGAGCGCCGCACTGTCAGAGGGTCAGTACTGAGGGAGCGCCGCACTGTCAGAGGGTCAGTACTGAGGGAGCGCCGCACTGTCAGAGGGTCAGTACTGAGGGAGCGCCGCACTGTGGGAGGGTCAGTACTGAGGGAGCGCCGCACTGTCGGAGGGTCAGTACTGAGGGAATGCCGCACTGTCAGAGTGTCAGTACTGAGTGAGCTCCGCACTGTCAGAGGGTCAGTACTGAGGGAGTGCCGCACTGTCAGAGGGTCAGTACTGAGGGAGCTCCGCACTGTCGGAGGGTCAGTACTGAGGGAGTGCCGCACTGTCGGAGGGTCAGTACTGAGGGAGAGCCGCACTGTCGGAGGGTCAGTACTGAGGGAGCGCCGCACTGTCAGAGGGTCAGTACTGAGGGAGCTCCGCACTGTCGGAGGGTCAGTACTGAGGGAGTGCCGCACTGTCAGAGGGTCAGTACTGAGGGAATGCCGCACTGTCAGAGGGTCAGTACTGAGGGAGTGCCGCACTGTGGGAGGGTCAGTACTGAGGGAGCGCCGCACTGTCAGAGGGTCAGTACTGAGGGAGCGCCGCACTGTCAGAGGGTCAGTACTGAGGGAAGGCCGCACTGTCAGAGGGTCAGTACTGAGGGAGCGCCGCACTGTGGGAGGGTCAGTACTGAGGGAGTGCTGCACTGTCAGAGGGTCAGTACTGAGGGAGCGCCGCACTGTCAGAGGGTCAGTACTGAGGGAGCGCCGCACTGTGGGAGGGTCTGTGCTGAGGGAGCGCCGCACTGTCAGAGTGTCAGTACTGAGGGAGCGCCGCACTGTGGGAGGGTCAGTACTGAGGGAGCTCCGCACTGTGGGAGGGTCAGTACTGAGGGAGTGCCGCACTGTCGGAGGGTCAGTACTGAGGGAGTGCCGCACTGTCGGACGGTCAGTACTGAGGGAGCGCCACACTGTGGGAGGGTCTGTGCTGAGGGAGCGCCGCACTGTGGGAGGGTCAGTACTGAGGGAGCCCCGCACTGTGGGAGGGTCAGTACTGAGGGAGTGCCGCACTGTCGGAGGGTCAGTACTGAGGGAGTGCCGCACTGTGGGAGGGTCAGTACTGAGGGAGCGCCGCACTGTGGGAGGGTCAGTACTGAGGGAGTGCTGCACTGTCAGAGGGTCAGTACTGAGGGAGCGCTGCACTGTCAGAGGGTCAGTACTGAGGGAGTGCCGCACTGTAGGAGGGTCAGTGCTGAGGGAGCTCCGCTCTGTCAGAGGGTCAGTACTGAGGGAGTGCCGCACTGTAGGAGGGTCAGTGCTGAGGGAGCTCCGCTCTGTCAGAGGGTCAGTACTGAGGGAGTGCCGCACTGTCAGAGGGTCAGTACTGAGGGAACGCCGCACTGTCAGGGTCAGTACTGAGGGAGCTCCGCACTGTCAGAGGGTCAGTACTGAGGGAACGCCGCACTGTCAGAGAGTCAGTACTGAGGGAGTGCCACATTGCAACAGGGTCAGTACTGAGGGAGTGCCGCACTGTGGGAGGGTCAGTACTGAGGGAGTGCTGCACTGTCAGAGGGTCAGTACTGAGGGAGTGCTGCACTGTGGGAGGGTCAGTACTGAGGGAGTGCTGCACTGTCGGAGGGTCAGTACTGAGGGAGTGCTGCACTATCAGAGGGTCAGTACTGAGGGAGTGCTGCACTGTGGGAGGGTCAGTACTGAGGGAGCACCGCACTGTCAGAGGGTCAGTGCTGAGGGAGTGCCGCACTGTGGGAGAGTCAGTGCTGAGGAAGCTCCGCACTGTCAGAGGGTCAGTACTGAGGGAGCGCCGCACTGTGGGAGGGTCAGTACTGAGGGAGTGCCGCTCTGTCAGAGGGTCAGTAGTGAGGGAGTGCCGCTCTGTGGGAGGGTCAGTACTGAGGGAGTGCCGCATTGCCAGAGGGTCAGTACTGAGGGAGCGCCGCACTGTCGGAGGGTCAGTACTGAGGGAGCGCCGCACTGTCAGAGGGTCAGTACTGAGGGAGCGCCGCACTGTGGGAGGGTCAGTACTGAGGGAGCGCCGCACTGTCGGAGGGTCAGTACTGAGGGAGCGCCGCTCTGTCAGAGGGTCAGTACTGAGGGAGTGCCGCACTGTCAGAGGGTCAGTACTGAGGGAGCGCCGCACTGTCAGAGGGTCAGTACTGAGGGAGTGCCGCACTGTGGGACGGTCCGTACTGAGGGAGTGCTGCACTGTCGGAGGGTCAGTTGTGAGGGAGCACCGCACTGTCGGAGGGTCAGTACTGAGGGAGCGCCGCACTGTCAGAGGGTCAGTACTGAGGGAGTGCCGCACTGTCAGAGGGTCAGTACTGAGGGAGCGCCGCACTGTCAGAGGGTCAGTACTGAGGGAGTGCAGCTCTGTGGGAGGGTCAGTACTGAGGGAATGCCGCACTGTGGGAGGGTCAGTACTGAGGGAGTGCCGCACTGTCGGAGGGTCAGTGCTGAGGGAGCGCCGCACTGTGGGAGGGTCAGTACTGAGGGAGCGCCGCACTGTCAGAGGGTCAGTACTGAGGGAGTGCCGCACTGTCAGAGGGTCAGTACTGAGGGAGTGCTGCACTGTCAGAGGGTCAGTACTGAGGGAGTGCTGCACTGTCAGAGGGTCAGTACTGAGGGAGCGCCGCACTGTGGGAGGGTCAGTACTGAGGGAGTGCAGCTCTGTGGGAGGGTACGTGCTGAGGGTGATTGGATTCTCCCCCCCGGAATGGCAACAGGGCTGTGCCAGGGTTCCCGGCTTCCAGATTGGTGCTGCCTGGGGTTAGGTCCTGAGGGGAACACCCCCACCCCCCAAACCCGCACGCTGGCCCAAACCCCTGGGGAGCTGGGGGGGGGGGGGGGGGGGGGTACGGAGCTGGGGAGGTGGGGAGCTGGGGGGCGGGGAGCTGGGGGGTGGGGTGGGGAGCTGGGGAGTGGGGAGTTGGGAGGGGGAGCTGGAGGCCTGGGGAGCTGGGAGAGGGTGGGGAGCTGTGGGTGTGGGAAGCTGAGGGGGTGGGGAGCTGGGGGGGAGCTGGAGGCGTGGGGAGCTGGGGGGGGCGTGGGGAGCTGAGGGGGTGGGGAGCTGGGGGTGTGGGGTTCCTGTGGAGAGCATCTGTCGAGCAGATTCACTCCCAGCGGATTTCTCAAGACCTTTTAACCCTAAGGACTCTCTGGGGAATAGAGTTAACTGTGTGGTGTGTCTGTGGGAGAGTGGGAGGGAGGAGAGAGAGAGAGAGAGAGAGAGTGTGTGTGTACGCAAGAGTGTGCAAGTGTGTGAATGTGTGCATTCAAGTGTGTGTGCGAGAGTGCATGTATGTGTGAGCGTGTGTGAGAGAGTGTGTGTGTGAGAGAGTGTGTGTGTGTGTGAGAGGGAGAGAGCGAGAATGTGAGTGAATGTGTGAGTGTGGATGTGTGCACGTGTGTGTGCACGTGCAAGTGTATGTGTGCAAGAGTTTGTGTTCATATGTCTGTGTGTGAGAGAGTGTGTGTGTGTGTGAGAGTCTGTGTGAGAGACTGTGTGTGTGTGAGAGTCTGTGTGAGAGACTGTGTGTGTGTGGGTGAGTGTGAGAGAATATGTTTGAGAGCGTGTATGAATGTGAGAGTGTGAGCATGTGTGAGTGAGTGTGCATGTCTATGAATGTGCCTGTGCATTTGAGTCTGTGTGTGGGGGTTTGCGTATGCGAGTGTCTGCATGTGCAGGTGTGTGTGGGTGGGTGTCAGATTGTTTTAGAATGTGTGAGAGTGTGTGTCGGTTTAAGTCAGTCTGTGTGTGGCGTACGGCTGTGTGTGTGTGTGTGTGACTGTGTGTACAAGTGTGTGCAGTGGTATGTAAGTGAGTGTGTGTGTAAGCCTGGGTCCGAGTGAGGAAACGTGTACATCGGTGTGTGAGTGAGTGTGTGTATGTGTGCGAGAGACTGGGTGTGTGGACATGTCAGCTACGACCCTCACCAACTTCTACAGATGCATCACAGAAAGCATTCTTTCTGGTTGTATCACAGCTTGGTATGGAGCCTGCTCTGCCCAAGACAGCAGGAAACTAGAAAAGGTCGTGAATGTAGCCCAGTCCCATCACGCAAACCAGCCTCCCATCCATTGACTCGGTCTATAATTCCCGCTGCCTCAGAAAGGCAGCCAGCATAATTAAGGACCCCACGCACCCCGGCCATACTCTCTTCCACCTCCTTCCGTCAGGAAAAAGATCCCAAAGTTTGAGGTCACGTACCAACCGACTCAAGAACAGCTTCTCCCCTACTGCCATCAGACTTTTGAATGGACCAACCTCGTATTAAGTGGATCTTTTCTCCACACCTTGCTATAACTGTAACGTTATATTCTGCAGCCTCTCCTTCCTTCCCTATGCATTGTTTGTACAGCGTGCAAGATACAATACTTTTCACTGTATACTAATCCATGTGACAATAATAAATCAAATCAAATGAGTGTGAGTGAGTGTGTGTAAGTGTGCAAGTCTCCACATGTGTGAGAATGGGTGTGTGAGTATGTGGTGTATGTGTGTGCGGGAGTGTCTTAAGTCTGTGAGTGGGTAAGTACGTCAGTGCAAGGAAGCATGTGTGTGATTGTGTCAGTCCGTGTGAGAGCGTGGATGTGAGTGAGAATAGGTGTGTGTGAGAGTGGGTGTGAGAGTGAGTGACAGTGCGTATGTGTGAGTGTGTGTACGTTTTATGTGAGTGTGCAAGTCTGCACACACGGGTGTGTGAGTGTGCAGGTCTGTGTGAGAGTGCGCGTGTGTGAGAGTGAGTTGAAGGTGTGTGCGATCGTGAGTGTGTGATAGTGAGTGTGATTGTGTAAGTCTGTGTGTGAGGGACAATGCGTATGTGTGAGTGTGTGCAAGTTTTGTGAGTGTGTAAGCCTGCATATGTGTGTAAGAGTGAGTGTGCGCATGAAAATGAGTGTGTGAAAGTTCGTTTGTGTGAAAGTGTGTAAGTCTACGTGTATGTGTGAGAGAGGGCAGCACGGTGGCCTAGTGGGTTAGCACTGCTGCCTCAGGGCGTCGAGGTCCCGGGTTCGATCCCGGCTCTGGGTCACTGTCCGTGTGGAGTTTGCACATTCTCCCCGTGTCTGCGTGGGTTTCGCCCCCACAACCCAAAGATGTGCAGGCTAGGTGGGTTGGCCATGTTAAATTGCCCCTTAATTGGAAAAATGAATTGGGTACTCTAAATTTATTTTTTAAAAGTGTCTGTTTGAGTGTGTACGCATGTGAGAGTGAGTGTATGTGTGAGTGTGTGTAAATGTGTGTGTGTGTGTGAGTGAGTAAGTCTGTGTGAGAGAGTGAGTGTATGTGTGAGTGTATGAGATAGTGTGTAAGTCTGTGAGAGAGTGAGTGTCTGTGAGTGTGTGTGAGTGTGTATGTATGTGAGTGAATACGTCTGTGTATGGGTATGTGAGTGTATGTGTGAGCGTGTAAATCTGTGTGTGTGAGTGTATAAGTATGTGTGAGGGTGAGTGTGTATGTGTGAGTGTGAGCGTGTAAGTCTGTGTGTGTGTAATTGTGTGCATGAATGTGTAAATCTGTCTGTGTATGACTGTGAGTGTGTGTGTGTAAGTGTGTAAGAGAGCCCTCACACACACACCCCTCACACACACACAGCCCTCACACACACACACACACAGCCCCCTCACACACACACCCCTCACACACACACAGCCCTCTCACACACACACAGCCCTCACACACACACACACAGCCCTCACACACACACAGCCCTCACACACACACACAGCCCCTCACATACACACAGACACACACACAGCCCTCTCTCACACACACACACAGCCCTCACACACACACAGCTCTTACACACACACACACAGCCCTCACACACAAACAGCCCTCACACACACACACCCCTCACACACACACAGCCCCTCACACACACACACCCCTCACACACACACACAACCACACACAACAGCCCTCACACAACACCAGCCCTCACACACACACACACACACAGCCCCCTCACACACACACTCCTCACACACACACACACACACACACACACAGCCCTCACTCACACACACGGCCCTCACACACACACACACACACACACACACACAGCCCCTCACATACACACAGACACACACACAGCCCTCTCTCACACACACACACAGCCCTCACACACAAACTGCCCTCACACACACACACACACAGCCCTCACACACACACAGCCCTCAGACACACACACACAGCCCTCACACACACACATAGCCCTCACACACACACAGCCCCCTCATACACACACACAGCCCACACACACACACAGCCCCCTCACATACACACACACAGCCCTCACACACACACACAGCCCCCTCACACACACACACAGCCCTCACACACACACACACAGCCCTCACACACACACACACACAGCCCTCACACACACACACAGCCCCCTCACATACACACACACACACAGCCCTCACACACACACAGCCCCCTCACACACACACAACCCTCTCACACACACACAGCCCTCTCACACACACACACAGCCCTCACACACACACACACACACAGCCCCCTCAGACACACACACAGCCCTCACACATACACACACCCCTCACACACACATACACACAGCCCTCACACACACACAGCCCTCACACACACACACACACACAGCCCTCACACACACACACACACAGCCCCCTCACACACACACAGCCCTCACACACACACACATACACAGCCCCCTCACACACACACACCCCCCTCACACACACACACACACAGCCCTCACACACACACACAGCCCTCACACACACACAGCCCTCACACACACACACACAGCCCCCTCACACACACACCCCTCACACACACACACACAGCCCTCACACACACACACACACAGCCCTCACACACACACACACACACACACACACACAGCCCCCTCACACACACACACACACACAGCCCTCACACACACAACCCCTCACACACACACAGCCCTCACACACACACACAGCCCTCACACACACACACAGCCCTCACACACACACACAGCCCTCACACACACACACAGCCCTCACACACACAGCCCCCCCACACACACACAGCCCCTCACACACACACACACAGCCCCCTCACACACACACACACACACAGCCCTCACACACACACACAGCCCCCTCACACACACACACACACACACACACACACAGCCCCCTCACACACACACACACAGCCCCCTCACACACACACACACACAGCCCCTCACACACACACACACACACACACACAGCCCTCACACACACACACAGCCCCCTCACACACACACACACACACACACAGCCCCCTCACACACACACACACAGCCCCCTCACACACACACACACAGCCCTCACACACACACACAGCCCTCACACACACAGCCCTCACACACACACACAGCCCTCACACACACACCCCTCACACACACACACACACACAGCCCCCTCACACACACACACAGCCCCCTCACACACACACACACACACACACACACAGCCCCCTCACACACACACACAGCCCCCTCACACACACACACAGCCCCCTCACACACACACAGCCCCCTCACACACACACACACACACACAGCCCCCTCACACACACACACACACACACACACAGCCCCCTCACACACACACACACACACAGCCCTCACACACACAGCCCCCTCACACACACACACACACACAGCCCTCACACACACACACAGCCCCCTCACACACACACACACACACACAGCCCCCTCACACACACACACACACATCCCCCTCACACACACACACACACACACACACAGCCCCTCACACACACACACACACACAGTCCCCCTCACACACACACACACAGCACACAGCCCCTCACACACACACACAGCCCCCTCCACACACACACACACCACACACACAGCCCCCTCACACACACACACACCCCCTCACACACACTCACACACACACAGCCCCCTCACACACACACACACACAGCCCCCTCACACACACACACATATCCCCTCACACACACACACAGCACCCACTGTGTCCCCTCACACACACACACACACACACACACCTCCCTCACACACACACACACACAGCACACAGCCCTCACACACACACACACAGCCCTCACACACACACAGCCCTCACACACACACACAGCCCCCTCACACACACCACACACACACAGCCCCCTCACACACACACACACAGCCCCCTCACACACACACACAGCCCCCTCACACACACACACAGCCCCCTCACACACACACACACAGCCCCCTCACACACACACACAGCCCCCTCACACACACTCACACACACACAGCCCCCTCACACACACACACACACAGCCCCCCTCACACACACACACACACAGCCCCCTCACACACACACAGCCCTCACACACACACACACACACACACACAGCCCCCTCACACACACTCACACACACACAGCCCCCTCACACACACACACACACAGCCCCCTCACACACACACACACACAGCCCCCTCACACACACACACAGCCCCCTCACACACACACACACACACACAGCCCCCTCACACACACACACACAGCCCCCTCACACACACACAGCCCTCACACACACACACACACACACACACAGCCCCCTCACACACACTCACACACACACAGCCCCCTCACACACACACACACAGCCCCCTCACACACACACAGCCCCCTCACACACACACACACACACACACAGCCCCCTCACACACACACACACACACACACACAGCAAGTGAGCCCGGGCCCCCGCACTCCCTCTCCCATCAGACAAAGAAACTTCACTTCCCAAAAACTTCCAGCCCCTTCCCTTCCCCGTCATCAAATTTGCTCCAAACTTTTCCAAAGTTTGGGAGGAGGGGGTGGGAGTAGACTAAGTGGGGAGGGAGTTGGGGGGGGGGGGGCTGGTCGAGGAGGAAGAGGTGGTTGAGTGGGGAGAGGGGGGGGGGGGGGGCGAGCGAAGCTGGACTGTTCCCAAAGAGTTTCCCATTGCTTTGTTTACAGCTCAGCCGACCGGGAATCTGTCCCCAGTGCTTCGAAACGGTTAACCCCTCTTGTTTTTCCCGAAAGAGGGACGTATATTTTGGTCGATATATTTATATATATTTCTCTCTCTCTCTCTCTCTCTCTGTGTGTGTGTTGAGTCACAGAATGTTCCTCGCCCCGAGAGAGAGAAAGGGAGGGAGTAGAAACGGAGCCAGGAAAGTTGCGGAGGGGCGTGCGAGAAAGTAGGGGGATGGGGCAAAGTTTCGGCACAAAGGCTTTCCGTGACTTTGACCTGTACGGAGCGTCAGTTGAGGGGAATTCTTTTTTTTAAAAAAACCGTAACCCAGCCGGGATTAAGGCTCCCCCCGATTGAACGAGAGAGATTGAACGAAACGGATCTTTTTTTTGTTTGTTGCTACTTTCGAAAACAAAACACCTTCGGCAACTTACAGTTTTCCCATTGTAGAAATACATCAAAGGGTTGTTAGGCACTCCGGGAACTGGGTATGCACAGTACATGGTCGATGTCGGCCGGGAGGTCTGTGCCGGAGATTGAGGTGCGGAGTTGAGCCCCCTGAGGGTTCGTTTTCACACAAATGGAAAAAAAAATCCCACACACACACGCTCGCTCGCTCTTCCCCCGTCCGTCTGCTGCCTCAAACTCCGAAGTAGGAGATTTGGGAGAGACGTTACTCTCTCTTTCTCTCTCTCTCTCTCTCTCTTTCCAACTCCCCCCTCCTCCTCCTCCTCCTCCTCTTCTCCTCCTTCCTAACGGTCTTCACACTGTGCTGGCTGAGGCTGGGCTGTAAAAGTCCCTCCAACCACATGGCCTCTTTGCAAAGAGAGAGAGAGAGACACACACACACACACATGCAGATGAGAGCTGGAACCAATCCTCTCCCAGTTAAAATGAAAAGCTGGGAGCACAGCGCTCGGCTGCGATCTGGGAGAGAGAGAGAGAGAGAGGGAAGGGGAGAGAGAGAGGAAGAGGGAGAGAGAGAGAGGGAATGGAAGAGAGAAAGAAGGAATGGAAGAGAGAGAGAGAAAGAGGGAATGGAAGGGAGAGGGAAAGAGAAAGAGGGAATAGAAGAGAAAGAGAGAGAGAGAGAGAATGGGAGAGAGTGGGGGGAACGGAAGAAAGAGAGAGAAAGAGGGAATGGAAGAGAGAGAAACAGGGAAGAGAGAGAGGGAAGGGAAGGGAAGAGAGAGAGAAATGAAAAAAATGAAATGAAAATGAAAAGACAGAGAGAGATAGAGAAATAGAGAGAGAGAGACAGAGAGAGACAGAGAGCGACAGAGAGAGCGAGACAGAGAGAAAGAGAGATAGAGAGAGAGAGAGAGACAGAGAGAGGTTTGTAACCTGAGTTAAAGGGAAAACTTGACCCACCTGTAAGATTGATGATAATAATAATAATAATGTCACAGTAGGCTTACATTAACACTGCAATAAAGTTACTGTGAAAAGCCCCTAGTCGCCACATTCTGGCGCCTGTTCGGGTACACAGAGGGAGAATTCAGAATGTCCATTTCACTCACTCACACTAACACACATTCACTCACACTAACACACATTCACTCACACTAACACACATTCACTCACACTAACACACATTCACTCACACTAACACACATTCACTCACAGACACTCCCTCACACTAACACACACTCACTCACACTAACACACACTCACTCACTCACACTAACACACACTCGCTCACACTAACACACACTCACTCACACTAACACACACTCTCTCTCACACGAACACACACTCACTCACACTAACACACACTCGCTCACACTAACACACACTCGCTCACACTAACAAACACTCACTCACACTAACACACACTCACTCACTCACACTAACACACACTCGCTCACACTAACACACACTCACTCACACTAACACACACTCACTCACACTAACACACACTCACTCACAGACACTCACACTCACTCATCTTCACACATACTCACTCACTAACACTAACACACACTCACTCACTCACAGTAACACACACTCGCTCACACTAACACACACTCGCTCACACTAACACACACACACTCACACTAACACACACTCACTCACACTAACACACATTCACTCACAGACACTCCCTCACACTAACACACAGTCACTCACACTCACTCATCTTCACACATACTCACTCACTAACACTAACACACACTCACTCACACTAACACACACTCACTCACACTGACACACACTCGCTCACACTAACACACACTCACTCACACTAACACACAATTGCTCACACTAACACACATTCATTCACAGACACTCCCTCACACTAACACACACTCACTCACACTAACACACAATCGCTCACACTAACACACACTCACTCACACTAACACACATTCACTCAGACACTCCCTCACACTAACACACAGTCACTCACAGACACTCACACTCACTCATCTTCACACATACTCACTCACTAACACTAACACACACTCACTCACACTAACACACACTCACTCACTCACAGTAACACACACTCGCTCACACTAACACACACTCACTCACACTAACACACACTCACTCACACTAACACACACTCACTCACACTAACACACATTCACTCACAGACACTCCCTCACACTAACACACAGTCACTCACACTCACTCATCTTCACACATACTCACTCACTAACACACACTCACTCACACTAACACACACTCACTCACACTGACACACACTCGCTCACACTAACACACACTCACTCACACTAACACAATCGCTCACACTAACACACACTCGCTCACACTAACACACATTCATTCACAGACACTCCCTCACACTAACACACAGTCACTCACAGACACTCACACTCACTCATCTTCACACATACTCACTCACTAACACACACTCACTCACACTAACACACACTCACTCACTCACAGTAACACACACTCGCTCACACTAACACACACTCGCTCACACTAACACACACTCACTCACACTAACACACACTCACTCACACTAACACACAGTCACTCACAGACACTCACACTCACTAACACACAGTCACTCACACTCACTCATCTTCACACATACTCACTCACTAACACTAACACACACTCACTCACACTAACACACACTCACTCACACTGACACACACTCGCTCACACTAACACACATTCATTCACAGGCACTCCCTCACACTAACACACAGTCACTCACAGACACTCACACTCACTCATCTTCACACATACTCACTCACTAACACTAACACACACTCACTCACACTAACACACACTCACTCACTCACACTGACACACACCCGCTCACACTAACACACACTCACTCACACTAACACACAATCGCTCACACTAACACACACTCGCTCACACTAACACACATTCATTCACAGACACTCCCTCACACTAACACACAGTCACTCACACGAACACACACTCACTCACACTAACATGCACTCACTCACACTAACACACACTCACTCACTCACACTAACACAGACTCACTCACACTAACATTCACTCACTCACACTAACACTTACACTCACTTACACTAACACACACTCTCACACTAAAACACACTCACTCACACTAACACACACTCACTCACACTAACGCACTCACTCACACACATTCACTCACACTAACACACACTCACTCACACTAACGCACTCACTCACACTAACGCACACACACACTCACTCATACTAACACGCACTCTCACACACACTCACACTAACACGCACTCACACACACTCACAATAACGCACTCACTCACACACACTCTCACTAATTGCACTCACTCACTCACACTAACACATACTCACTCACTCACACTAACTCATACTCAGTCACACTGACACACACTCACTCACACTAACACACACTCACTCACACTAATGCACTCACTCACACTAACGCACTCACACTCACTCACACTAACACGCACTCTCACACACACTCACACTAACACGCACTCACACACACTCACAATAACGCACTCACTCACACACACTCTCACTAAATGCACTCACTCACTCACACTAACACATACTCACTCACTCACACTAACTCATACTCAGTCGCACTAACACACACTCACTCACACTAATGCACACTCACCCACACTAACATACTCACTCACACTAACTCATACTCAATCACACTAACACACACTCACTCACACTAACGCACACTCACTCACACGAACACACACTCACTCACACTCATTCACTCACACATACTATGACACACTAATTAACACACACTCACATTAACACACTCACTCACAGCCACTCACTCACAGTAACACGCATGCACACTCACAATAACACACACTCACACACACACTCACTCACACTAACACACACTCACTCACACTTATTCATCTTCACACATACCCACTCACTCACACTAACACACTCACTCACAGACACACACTCACTCATCTTCACACATACTCACTCACTCACACTAACACACACTCACTCACACACACACTCACTCACACTAACACGCACTCACAGACACTCACTCACACTAACACACACTCACTCACTCACACTCACACTAACACGCACTCCCTCACAGACACTCACAGTAACACGTGCTCACTCACACTCACAATAACACACACTCACACACACACTCACTCACACTAACACATACTCACACACACTAACGCACACTCACTCATACTAACACGCACTCACACACTCAAACAAGAGAGAGAGAAAGAGAAAGAGGGAATGGAAGAGAGAGAGAAAGAGAAAGAGGGAATGGAAGAGCGAGAGAGGGAATGGAAGAGAGGGAGAAAGAAAAAGGGGGAATGGAAGAGAGATAGAATGAGAGAATGGAAGAGAGAAAGAAACAGGGAAAGGGAGAGAGAGAGAGAGAAAGA
>NC_052175.1:12211903-12260341 GCF_902713615.1 Scyliorhinus canicula | reverse complement strand
ACAGACACTCACACTAACACACACCCGCTCACACACACGAACTCACACTAACACACACTAATACACACTCACTCACACTAACACACTCACTCACAGACACTCACACTAACACACACCCACTCACACACACTCACTCACACTAACACACACTCACTCACAGACACTCACTCACACTAATACACACTCACTCACACACACTCACTCACACTAACACACTCACTCACAGACACTTACTCACACAAACACACACTCACTCACAGACACTGACTCACACTAACAAACACTCACACTAACACACACTCACTGGCACACACTCACTCACTAACACACACACTCACAAACACACTCTCAAATACTCACACTCACTCACCCTAACACACACTCTCACTCACTCACACTAACACGTGCTCATTCACTCACACGCACTCACACACTCACTCAAACTAACATGCACTCACTCACACACACTCACTCACACTAACACGCACTCACTCACACTCACTCACCCTAACACTCACTCACTCACACACACTCACTCACACTAACACACACTCACTCACTCAAACTAACACGCACTCACTCGCTCACACTCACTCACCCTAACACGCACTCACTCACACTCACTCACCCTAACACACACTCACTCACACACACTCACTCACCCCACACACACTCATTCACACACCTCACTCACTCACTCACACACACACACACTCACTCAACCCCACACACTCATTCACAACCTCACTCACACTCACACACACACTCACTCACACTAACACACACTCACTCACTCACACGCACTCACACACTCACTCAAACTAACACGCACTCACTCGCTCACACTCACTCACCCTAACACGCACTCACTCACACTCACTCACCCTAACACGCACTCACTCACACTCACTCACCCCACACACACATTCACACACCTCACTCACTTACTCACACACACACACTCACTCAACCCCACACACTCATTCACAACCTCACTCACTCACTCACACACACTCACTCACACTAACACACACTCACTCACTCACACGCACTCACACACTCACTCAAACTAACACGCACTCACTCGCTCACACTCACTCACACTAACACGCACTCACTCACACTCACTCACCCTAACACGCACTCACTCACACACACTCACCCTAACACGCACTCACTCACACACACATTCACTCAACCCCACACACTCATTCACAACCTCACTCACTCACTCACACTCACACTCACTCAACCCCACACACTCATTCACACACCTCACTCAGTCACACACACACACACACACACTCACACTCACACTCACACTCACTCATCCCCACACTCATTCACACACCTCACTCAC
The DNA here is from genome assembly GCF_902713615.1 of Scyliorhinus canicula. NCBI lineage: Eukaryota > Metazoa > Chordata > Chondrichthyes > Carcharhiniformes > Scyliorhinidae > Scyliorhinus > Scyliorhinus canicula. The sequence goes on along the minus strand of NC_052175.1, from coordinate 12,258,981 downwards.
TCACACACACACTCACACTCACTCAACCCCACACACTCATTCACACACACTCACTCACCCCACACACTCATTCACAACCTCACTCACTCACACACTCACTCACTCACTCAACCCCACACACTCATTCACACACCTCACTCACTCACAAACACACACACTCATTCAACCCCACACACTCATTCACACACCTCACTCACTCACTCACACACACACTAATTCACACACTCACTCACACACACTCACTAACACACCTCACTCACGAACACACCTCACTCACGAACACACCTCACTCACTCCAGACACTCACTCACCCCACACACTCATTCGCACACTCACTCACACTCTCACTCCACACACTCACACTCTCACTCCACACACTCACTCACCCCCCCCCCACACACACGCTCACTCACTTGCTCACACTCACACTCTCTCTCAGGCACACTCACACTCACTGACTCACACTCACTCATATCCTCGCTCACACACACACAGTTTTAGTTAGGTTTAACCAGTTTATGTGCCATGTTTCAGTTTGTACGGCCCACATCCTGGGCAGGATTCTCCCTTTGCTGAAACCGGGAAACGTGACTGGGCGACGAACCGATTCCGACGCCGATATAACGGCTGGTGGCGGTTTCCCGGCAAGTACAGTACTTGCAACGTACAGTAACTACCGTTTGCATATCATTAGCCCCCCCACACCTCCCCTAATTCCCCTTCCTCCTCCCATTTCTCCCTCGTCTCGTCCGGAGGGGGGGGGGGAATCATACCTCCTCCAACAGTCGCCTGTCACAGGCCCGCACAGGTGTGTGTGTGTGTGTGTGAGCGAGTGCGTGTTTGCGTCTCGTGTGTGTGTTTCCCCCCCCCCCCTCCCTAGGTCACCCGCGTCCAACAGTTCCTCGACCAACGAGTGTCTCCGTACCTGAGGACATTCTGGGCGTACCTCATCCCCTCCTCTTGGGATCGCTGGTACTTTTCTATGAGCCCCTCCAGGCTCTCTATCCTGTCATCTGTGTACATGGCCCTCACCGTCACTGTCCCCTCTATTATGTTATTTGAGTAACTTAAGTCGCTACTAACAGTAGATGACGCTGAAGAGCGCCCCAGTCCTCGAAGTACGTTAACGGTATTTAATTAGTAGTGACAAAGCTAATAAATGAGTTTGACACTCTGCTGATCCAACTCGAGCAAGATAGTAAACCTGACTGTCTGCACAAACTGTATCTAAGCCACATGTGGTGATATCTCCGCCACACTGGTGTTGTTTCTCCAGTCTCTGCTGGGAGTGAGGGCGAGAGCTTGTGTGAGCTGTGGTTATATAGTGGCTGTGTAATGCCCTCTAGTGGTGATGCCACAGCTGGGAGTTCCGATTAACTCCTTTGTTACACGTCTGTCTACATATCATTACATCCCCCTTTTTTTTCTTTACATTTCTTGCATGGTCATAAAAAAAAATGGTGGACAATACTAAAGGTACGAACATGATATGTACGATTTATATACACAGCAGAGATGGGAACGAAAATGTTCATAAGTCCAGTCTTTGAGGTCGCCGTCTCGTTCTCGATGACCTTCTGAGAGGTGGCGGCGGAGAGGCCGGTGGATTGACAGTCCTGTGGGAATCACGACTCGTGGAATCGTGGGTCGTGGTGTCTTTTTAAAAATAAATTTAAAATACCCAATTCATTTTTTCCAATTAAGGGGCAATTTAGCGTGGGCAATCCACCTTTAGAATTTAGAACAGTACAGCACAGAACAGGCCCTTCAGCCCTCGATGTTGTGCCGAGCAATGATCACCCTACTTAAACCCACGTAACCCGTATACCCGTAACCCAACAATCCCCCCATTAACCTTACACTACGGGCAATTTAGCATGGCCAATCCACCTAACCCGCACATCTTTGGACTGTGGGAGGAAACCGGAGCACCCGGAGGAAACCCACGCACACACGGGGAGGACGTGCAGACTCCACACAGACAGTGACCCAGCCGGGAATCGAACCTGGGACCCTGGAGCTGTGAAGCATTGATGCTAACCACCATGCTACCGTGAGGCCCCATACCCTGCATACCATACACCTACCCTGCACATCTTTGGGTTGTGGGGGCGAAACCCACGCAGACACGGGGAGAATGTGCAAACTCCACACGGACAGCGACCCGGAGCCGGGATCGAACCTGGGACCTCGGCGCCGTGAGACAGCAGTGCTAACCCACTGCGCCACCATGCTGCCCGGTCGTGGTGTCTTGGGGTATCACTTCCGCAAACGGCAGTGGAGGGGAGATCGGTCGTGGGCGATCATACTTCCCGGGGCAAACCGGTGATTATTACAGATTGGGGCTCAGACCGATGCTCCCTCTGCTCCCACGTCTCCTCCATTGCCCCCAGACTCTCAGGGCCGCCACCACCACGGGACTGGTGGCGTACCGTGCCACGGGAACGGCAGAGGCACAGTTACCAACGCCCCCAGACTGGTGCCCTTGCATGAAGCCGCCTCCATACGTTCCACCGCCACCCACTTCCTGATCGTGGCTATATTCGCCGCCCAGTAATAGTTACTGAAGTTTGGCAGCGCCAGCCCGCCCTCTCCCCGACTCCGCTCGAGCATTACCTTTACTGGTTGGAACCTCTGACGAGTCTCGCCGCCCAAGACCATGTCCGCGAAATCCTGATTGATGCCAGGCCAGTAGACGGTTTGTCGAGCTCTGCGTCTGCCAAGGGGTAACTCGTGAATTTGACAATTCTGAGACGCAGCGGAATCACTATCCTGTCCATCCTCAGCAGTATTTCCGTTGATCATCGTTAGGTCGTCTTTGACGTTGTAGAATTGTGGGCATTGTCCTTGCGGCCACCCATTGTTTTTTTTTGTTTTTTTTTAAATTTAGATTACCCAATTATTTTTTCCAATTAAGGGGCAATTTAGCGTGGCCAATCCACCTACTCTGCACATTTTTGGGTTGTGGGGGCGAAACCCACGCAGACACGGGGAGAATGTGCAAACTCCACACGGACAGTGACCCAGAGCCGGGATCGAACCTGGGACCTCAGCGCCGTGAGGCGGTTGTGCTAACCACTAGGCCACCATGCTGCCCTCCGGCCACCCATTGTTGAGGTTATGAATGACTCCTTGAAGCAAGGGCACGGGGGCTGGTTTAGCACAGGGCTAAAGAGCTGGCTTTTAAAGCAGGCCAAGGCAGGCCAGTACACGGTTCAATTCCCGTACCAGCATCCCTGAACAGGCGCCGGAATGTGGCGACTGGGGGCTTTTCACAGTAACTTCATTTGAAGCCTACTCGTGACAATAAGCGATTTTCATTTCTTTGTCTCTGATGAGAATTACTTTCTCGTCCGTTGCGGGAAGATTGTTTGCACACATTCGTACCTGAGATTCGGTGCGTTGGATTATCTCTAGCGGTTCACTCGGTGAAGTGACTGAGCGAGACAACGCGTCTGCAATGATTAGATCTTTGCCAGGCGTGTATACAGGATTGAAATCATATCTCCAAAGTTTGAGTAGAATTCTTTGTAATCGAGGAGTCATGTCGGTTCATTTGGATGATGTGGACCAGAGGTCTGTAAACCGTTTCAATGGTGAATCTTGGTAGGCCATAGACGCAATCATAAGAACATAAGAACTAGGAGCAGGAGTAGGCCATCTGGCCCCTCGAGCCTGCTCCGCCATTCAATGAGATCATGGCTGATCTTTTGTGGACTCAGCTCCACTTTTCGGCCCGAACACCATAACCCTTAATCCCTTTATTCTTCAAAAAACTATCTATCTTTATCTTAAAAACATGTAATGAAGGAGCCTCAACTGCTTCACTGGGCAAGGAATTCCATAGATTCACAACTCTTTGGGTGAAGAAATTCCTCCTAAACTCAGTCCTAAATCTACTTCCCCTTATTTTGTGGCTATGTCTCCTAGTTCTACTTTCACCCGCCAGTGGAAACAACCTGCCCGCATCTATCCTATCTATTCCCTTCATCACTTTAAGTGTTTCGATAAGATCCCCCCCTCATCCTTCTAAATTCCAACGAGTACAGTCCCAGTCTACTCAACCTCTCCTCGTAATCCAACCCCTTCAGCTCTGGGATTAACCTAGTGAATCTCCTCTGCACACCCTCCAGCGCCAGTACGTCCTTTCTCAGGTAAGGAGACCAAAACTGAACACAATACTCCAGGTGTGGCCTCACTAACACCTTATACAATTTTAAAATGCTAGTGAGAAGGCCTAAACACTCTTTATCAATTTGAGCGTCCCGGTGTGATTGCACGTGATGCATTGGGACCCACGAAAACGTGTCTTCTTTCTGTAGCAACACTGCTCCAATGCAATCCTCACCTGCGTCAATCGAAATCCTGGTTTAACAATTTGGGTCAAAGAACGCGAGGATGGTTTCAGTTGTGAGTTTCGCCTTTAACTCCGATCACTCTTTCTGATGTTCCATCGTCCACTCGAACAAGGTTGATTTCTTGAATAACTTCCTCAGAGATATTGGGCAGGATTCTCCATGAACCGGCGGGGCGTAGGGGGGGGGGGGGGGGGGTGTCCCGGTGCCGAGGAGTGCCGTGAAACACTCCGACGTCGGGCCGTCCCAAAGGCGCGGAATCCTCCGCACCTTCAGTGGTTAGGCCGGCGCCAAAGGGTGTCCGCTGGCCGGCGCGAGTTGGCGCTTGCGCAGGAGCGCCAGCGTGGGCTGACGTCATCCCATGGCGGAGGTTGACAGCGGCCGGTGCGGAGGGAAAGAGTGCCCCCACGGCACAGGCCCGCCCGCGGATCGGCGGGCCCCGATTGGCCTCCCCCCCCCCACCCCCACCCCGGGCCAGTGTTATGGGCCAGGGTGTAGAGAAGCCCAAAGTGTATCATGGAGTTGACCTGACCCACAGATTGTGGTGTGGGGAGCACACGGCCCACTCTGCAGGTGTGGCACAGCAGAAATGGAAAAGTATTTTTTTAAAGCAAAACAATGTTTATTCCATGAACTCAAGTTAACCTTTTTAAAACATACAGTGAACATCTTAGCAACCATCAATTCAAATACAGCCCCCAAAGACTACAACACTAAGTAATCCTTTAAGCTCTCCTTTTAACATCCATAAGACTTAAAACACCTTTTACCAGAAGCACATCAGGTTAAAGTCACTACTGTTATTAGTTTTAAATCACCAGGGTCGATTTACAGTCTTTCGATTACAGAGAGAGATTCAGACCCCTTCTGGCTGTGACTGCAGCTATCCAGCTCTGAAAACCAAACTAAAACACACCCTGCAGCAAACAGCCTAAAACGAAAGTAAAAAGCTGACAGGCAGCCCAGCTCCACCCACTCTCTGACATCACTGCAGTAATAAACACCCATTTCTTAAAGGTACTCTCACTACAGGTACTTATACACAAAACCCATTTATAAACACCCATTTCTTAAAAGTACTCTGACATGACAAGGACGTTACCCCGAGTCTCCGGGACGTTACCCCGAATCTTCGGGACGTTACCCCGAGTCTCCGGAGCGTTACCCCGAGTCTCCGGGATGTTACCCCGAGTCTTCGGGACGGCAGAGCGTTACCCCGAGTCTCCGGGACGTTACCCCAAATCTTCGGGACGTTACCCCGAATCTTCAGGACGTTACCCCGAGTCTCCGGAGCGTTACCCAGAGTCTCCGGGATGTTACCCCGAGTCTTCGGGACGGCAGAGCGTTACCCCGAGTCTCCGGGACGTTACCCAGAGTCTCCGGGACGTCACCCCGAGTCTCTGGTGTCATGATATGCAGACCTGCAGCTAATGAACACAGAGAACAGGACATGACCAATGAGCAGGCAGGACACTCAGGGGTGGCATCTCACTATAAAAGGCACGAGGCGCTCACACTCCGCCTCTTTCCACTGATGAACATCTACAGAGTGAGTCAGGGTGTATGTACAGTATCACACCTCCAGCACGTGGCTAAGAGCTAGTCTGGTCCAGTCAGACAGAGTAACCACACTTAGGTTAGCAGAGAGTCGAACTCACAGAGAACTGTGCTAACTGTGCTACTGGTTCAATAAATCAGATTGAACTAACTTCAAGGTCTGGAGTATCTTTTGGTTAAAGCTGCAGCCAGTTGCAGCCTGTGTTATCCCAGAATACATAACACGACATGGTACCAGGTGACTGCTTAAGCGATGTGGTTTACCTCAATCTGTTCCGTGACGACCAGCAAATGTATCCCGGCACCATGGAGAAGATTCAGGCTCCTCACCAGCTCAGGACCTTTGGCAATCTCAGTGCCAACTGGCGGACATTGAAGCAAACGTTTCTGCTGTACATCGAAGCTTCAGACCTCGTGGGTGCGTCTGATGCAAGGAACATAGAACAGTACAGCACAGAACAGGACCTTCGGCCCTCAATGTTGTGCCGAGCCATGATCACCCTACTCAAACCCACATATCCACCCTATACCCGTAACCCAACAACCCCCCCCCTTAACCTTACTTTTATTAGGACACTACGGGCAATTTAGCATGGCCAATCCACCTAACCCGCACATCTTTGGACTGTGGGAGGAAACCGGAGCACCCGGAGGAAACCCACGCACACACGGGGAGGATGTCCAGACTCCACACAGACAGTGACCCAGCCGGGAATCGAACCTGGGACCCTGGAGCTGTGAAGCATTTATGCTGACCACCATGCTACCCTGCTGCCCACAACCTTGCGCTTCTCCTCTCAACAGCGGGGGACCAAGCCATCGAACTCTTCAACTCGTTTAACTTCACCGAAGGCCAGGACAAGACAAAGTTTCAGTCCATCCTGGACAAGTTTGACAGTCACTGTGATGTGGACACCAATGAAATCTTCGAGCGCTACATATTCAAACAACGTCTTCAAGGTAAAGATGAATCTTTCAACTCCTTCCTAACTAACATCCGCCCGCTCGCGCTGTCCTGCAACTTTGGTGAGATTGCTGACTCCATGATCAGAGACCAAATCGTGTTTGGAGTTCACTCTGATCCTCTGGGAGAGAGGCTGCTGAAAATCAAGCGTACGACCCTGCCAGTCGCGATTGAAACATGCACAGTGCATGAGCACGCCAAACATCGGTATTCCCAACACAAATCGGCTGAAACGGAGAAACTTGCCTCCCACGAGGCAGGGAGTGTGCAGGCCATCTCCCGGATGCAGCGCCGCAGCATTGATGAAAGCGGCCATCCCGTGCGCTTTTCCCAGGGGCCCCACGTGTGCCCGATGCGAACGGGATAACGAAGCGGCCGACACCCGCACTGCGCATGCGCGACGACGCACGGAGCGTGACGACGTCATGACGTGCCCGAACTGCGGCACCGCCCACTTAAAGAAACACTGCCCCGCAGGAGGCGGGCGATGTTTAAACGGCGGGAAGCCTGGACGCTATGCAGCCTGGTGCAGGTCTGCACCGCCAGTCAGGGGCCAGCGCTCCCAATTCCGACAACGGCGAGTTCAGAGTGCGCAACAACGATTACAGGATTCTGATCCTGGCAGCACAATGGATCCAGAGGGAGACAGCCTGGACTCCGCTTACTGTGTGGGCATCATTACCAAATGTGAATATGCCACATCCAACTCATCACAAATTCAGTCCATCTTCGCTGAGGATTCTGCGGACGAATGGCGTCCATCCAGTTTAAGCTGGACACAGGTGCTTCTGCCAACCTCCTTTAACAGGCAGATTTCAAACGCATCAAGAAGTCCTCCAAGGTCCTTCCAACAGCCTGCTAGCTCCTGGACTATAATGGTAATGCCATCACGGCACTGGGATCCTGCTCGTCTCCAACCGGAGCACCCATGCACGGTTACGTTTTGAAGTTGTCAAGCTGGACAGGGCACCCCTACTTGGCGCTCATGCCTGCAGCTGAACCTCGTGCAGCAGGTTTACACACCGACATCCTCCAACGTGAATCTTCAGGCCGGCATTGACGACTTCCTCGCTCAGTATCCGGATGTGGTCGACGGGATGGGCACGCTGCCATATCGGTACACGACCCTGCTGCGACCTGATGCCAAGCCAGTGGTCCACGCACCACGCCGGGTCCCGGCTCCGCTGAGGGAGCGCCAGACAGCACAGCTCAAGGATCTTCAGCAACAGGGCATCATTTCCAAGGTAACAAACCGACTGACTGGGTCAGCTTTTTAAAAAAATTTAGTGTACCCAATTATTTTTTCCAATTAAGGGGCAATTTAGCGTGGCCAATTCACCTAACCTGCACATCTTTGGGTTGTGGGGGCGAAACCCACGCAGACACGGGGAGAATGTGCAAACTCCACACGGACAGTGACCCAGGGCCCGGATCGTACCCGGGTCCTCAGCGCCGTAGGCAGCAATGCTAACCACTGTGCCACCGTGCTGCCCCGGGTCAGCTTGATGGTATGTGTTAGAAAGCCTTCGGGGGAGCTGCGCATCTGCATTGATCCCAAGGATCGCAATAGGAATATAATGCGGGAACACTACCCCATCCCGAAGCGGGAGGAACTCACCAGTAAGATGGCACACGCACGTTTTTTCACCAAGTTAGATGCGTCACATGGATTTTGGCCAATCCAGCTGGACGAGTCCAGCAGAAGGCTCTGCACCTTCAACACACCGTTTGGCAGGTACTGCCGTTTGGCGTGCCATTTGGCATGGTCTCGGCCTCGGAGATCTTCCATCGCATCATGGAGCAGGTGATGGAGGGCATCGAAGGGGTGCGTGCGTACGTGGACGACATCATCATATGGTCCACCACCCCTGAGGAGCATGTTTCCCGTCTCCAGCAGGTATTCCGCCGTGTCCACGCCAATGGGCCTGAAGCCTGAACAGGGCGCAAGTGTTGCTTTGACATGTCGACACTCAAGTTCCGAGGTGACCAGATCTCTCAGCCGGGCGTGCGCCCCGACACAGACAAGGTCAAGGCCATCGCAGCCATGAAGGTCCCTGAGGACAAGAAGGCGGTGTTGTGCTTTCTGGGCACGGTCAATTTTCTGGGCAAGTTCATCCCAAACATGGCCTCACACACCGCAGCCCTACGAAACCTGGTAAAAAAGTCCACTGCCTTTGAGTGGAAGGTGGCCCGTCAGGCAGAGCGGTTGGAGCTGAAAGCCAAGCTCACTATTGCACCTGTCTTGGCATTTTTCGACCCAGATAGGGAGACAAAGATCTCGACAGGTGCGACCCAGGATGGCATCGGTACGGTGCTGCTTCAACGCGATGACCCTTCATCCTGGGCACCGGTAGCCTGTGCATCGAGGGCAATGACGCCCACCAAAACATGGTATGTGCAAATAGAGAAGGAATGCCTGGGTCTTCTCACTGGCATTCTCAAGTTCCACGACTATGTCTACGGCCTGCAGACATTCACTGTCGAGACGGATCACAGGCCTCTCATCCACAAGGACCTGAACGACATGATGCCTCGGTTGCAGTGCATCTTCCTCAGACTCAGAAGGTACGACTTTGACTTAGTGTACATGCCTGGCAAGGAGCTGATCATCGCTGATGCATTGTCCCCCTCCCTCACATTGCCTAGTGAACCGCTGGAAATCATCCGGCAGATTGAATCACAGGTGCAGCTGTGTGCTAGCACCCTCCCGGCGTCTGATGAGAAGGTGGTTCGTATCCGCGAGGAGACAGCCAAAGACCCCCTCTTGGAGCGTGTCATGCACCACGTCGCCAATGGCTGGCAGAAAGGGCAGTGCCCTCAATTTTACAATGTAAAGGACGACCTGACGGTGGTTGATGGTATCCTCCTCAAGCTGGACTGGATCGCCATTCCACTCAGTCTCCAGAGCTTGGCGCTCCGTCAAATCCGTGAGGGCCACCTGGGTGTGGAAAAGTGCAGACGCAGAGCAAGGCAGGCTCCCTACTGGCCCGGCATCAGCCAGGACATCGCGAACACGGTCCTCAACTGTGCGACCTGTCAACGCTTCCAGCTAGCGCAGAGTAAGGAGTCACTTCAGCAGCATGAAATCGAAACCTCTCTGTGGTCCAAGGTTGGCATCGACCTCTTTCGTGCAAATGGTCGCGACTACGTGTTAATCATTGATTACTTTTCCAATTACCCTGACGTCGTGAAGCTCTCAGACCACACATCTCGGACCGTCATCAAGGCCTGTAAGGAGACGTTCTCCAGGCATGGTATTCCCCCTCACTGTCATGAGTGACAACGGTCCTTGCTTCAACAACCCCGAGTGGTCTATGTTTGCCAAGTCATACCATTTCATACACGTCACTTCCAGCCCACACTATCCGCAGTCCAACGGGAGGGTGGAGAAAGGGGGGCAGATAGTGAAGCAGCTCATCTGCAAGGCCGCGGATTCTGCTTCTGACACCTACCTCGCGCCACTTGTGTACAGGGCGACCCCTCTGTCCACTGGCATGTCGCCGGCTCAACCCCTGATGAACAGGGACCTGCGGACGACACTCCCAGCCATACACTTGCCCGACCTGGATCACTTCCCGGGGCTGCAGAAGGTGCAGCCGCTGCGAAACTGGCAAAAGCAGGGCTATGATGCTCATGCCACCGAGTTGCCCGTGTTATCCCCAGCTGGCACTGTCAGGATCAAGATACCGGATGGGGGCTGGTCTGCTCCAGCTGTCGTTGTTCGACAGGCTGCGCCCCGCTCGTATGTTATACGTCTGGTGATGGTTCTGTTGTGCGATGAAACAGACGGGCACTGCGCAAAGTTCCCTGCCCGCAACCACTTTCTTCTCCGTTTCCGTCTGTTGTTTTGCCACCTCCTGATACCTCGAACTATGAGGCAACCAGTCCGGCTTCCATCCCGCTTGTCAAGGCTCCATCATCCCCACCACCACCTCTCCGGCGGTCGACAAGGATCAGACGCAAGCCCCAGAGACTGGACTTATCAACATTTGTTTTGTTTGCTATGTTCTGTTTTCTCACATTAGACAGCTGTCTTCACATGTAAACACGTTCACATATGCCGCCGCTTGTAAATATGCTAATACACATGTAAGTACGTTCTCATCTACCAACAAAACATTTAAAAAAGGGGGAGATGTCATGATATGCAGACATACACATAATGATATACAGACAGGCACAGACAGGCAGCTAATGAACACAGAGAACAGGACATGACCAATAAGCAGGTAGGGCACTCAGGGGTGGTATCTCACGATAAAAGGCACGAGGCACTCACACCCCGCCTCTTTCCACTGATGAACATCTACACAGTGAGTCAGGGTGTATGTACAGTATCACACCTCCAGCACGTGGCTAAGAGCTAGTCTGGTTCAGTCAGACAGAGTAACCACACTTAGGTTAGCAGAGAGTCGAACTCATAGAGAACTGTGCTAACTGTGCTACTGGTTCAATAAATCAGATTGAACTAACTTCGAAGTCTGGAGCATCTTTCGGTTAAAGCTGCATCCAATTGCAGCCAGTGTTCTCCCAGAGTCCATAACACATCAGTGTGAGGTTACGCACCTTGAAAGGAGGAATTTAGGCATAGACTATTTTCTAAATGGGGAAATGCTTCGGAAATCAGAAGCACAAAGAGACTTGGGAGTCCTTGTTCATGATTCTCTTAAGGTTAACGTGCAGGTTCAGTCGGCAGTTAGGAAGGCAAATGCAATGTTAGCATTCATGTCAAGAAGGCTAGAATACAAGAGCAGGGATGTACTCCTGAGGCTGCATAAGGCTCTGGTCAGATCCCATTTGGAGTATTGTGAGCAGTTTTGGGCCCTGTATCTAAGGAAGGATGTGCTGGGCCTTGGAGAGGGTCCAGAGGAGGTTCACAAGAATGATCCCTGGAATGAAGAGCTTGTCGTATGAAGAACATAAGAACATAAGAACATAAGAACTAGGAGCAGGAGTAGGCCATCTGGCCCCTCGAGCCTGCTCCGCCATTCAATTAGATCATGGCTGATCTTTGTGGACTCAGCTCCACTTTCCGGCCCGAACACCATAACCCTTAATCCCTTTATTCTTCAAAAAACTATCTATCTTTACCTTAAAAACATGTAATGAAGGAGCCTCAACTGCTTCACTGGGCAAGGAATTCCATAGATTCACAACCCTTTGGGTGAAGAAGTTCCTCCTAAACTCAGTTCTAAATCTACTTCCCCTTATTTTGAGGTTATGCCCCCTAATTCTGCTGTCACCCGCCAGTGGAAACAACCTGCCCGCATCTATCCTATCTTTCCCTTCATAATTTTAAATGTTTCTATAAGATCCCCCCTCATCCTTCTAAATTCCAACGAGTACAGTCCCAGTCTACTCAACCTCTCCTCATAATCCAACCCCTTCAGCTCTGGGATTAACCTAGTGAATCTCCTCTGCACGCCCTCCAGCGCCAGTACGTCCTTTCTCAAGTAAGGAGACCAAAACTGAACACAACACTCCAGGTGTGGCCGCACTAACACCTTATACAATTGCAGCATAACCTCCCTAGTCTTAAACTCCATCCCTCTAGCAATGAAGGACAAAATTCCATTTGCCTTCTTAATCACCTGTTGCACTTGTAAACCAACCTTCTGTGACTCATGCACTAGCACACCCAAGTCTCTCTGAACAGCGGCATGCTTTAATATTTTATCGTTTAAATAATAATCCCAAACGGTTGAGGACTCTGGGTCTGTACTCGTTGGAGCTTAGAAGGGTGAAGGATATTGCGAGGCCTGGATAGAGTGGACATGGAGAGGATGTTTCCACTTGTAGGAAAAACTAGAACCAGAGGACACCATCTCAGACTAAAGGGACGATCCTTTAAAACAGAGATGAGGAGGAATTTCTTCAGCCAGAGGGTGGTGAATCTGTGGAACTCTTTGTCGCAGAAGGCTGTGGAGGCGAAATCACTGAGTGTCTTCAAGACAGAATGTTGCTCGTTATGCTCTCTCTTTAATTGGCTCTGTTTATGGCAGTTAATATGGTCGCCGTCCTTAATTCTAATTACGTTTGCTCAAGAGTCGCCAGGTATCTTTCGATACCGCCACAAGGTTCAAAACTGAATACTGATCCGAGATTAGATACACCAGTTAGTAAGTTCGAAATAAATGCCCATTTATTTACACACACAGTCAAATATACTCATGCACAAAACTCTACCAACTAAACTATCACTACTACTAAAGCCTATACTTAGCTTCGGGCGCCCACTCAGTCAGAGGAACAATGGCCGTTGTCCGGTTCTGAGGCTGCTGGGGTTGCGATGGTACGGAATAGTAGCTAGGAGCGTCTGTCTCGTTGCGTGCGTTGACTTTGGACTTACTTGTTCTGGTGCAGCTGCTGGGCAGGTCTCTCCTCGCTGAGAGCCAAGGCCAAGAGAGCGATTCTCTCTTGGGGGCTTCTTCTTATACCCCAAAAGGGGCTTCGTGCGCTTTTGGGCGGTCCTTGAAGTTGGCCCCAATTAATTGGACCATATCCTAATCATTGGTATTGATTTTCTCCAATAAAGGGGTGGCTGCCTTGATCGCTTGGAGGGCCCTAGGTGGCCGTTGGCCTGGCTTTGTTTTAGTCTCCTCTGGCGCTGGGTTGTCTCCTTTGGTATCGTTTGCTTAAATGTTTCTCTTTTGTTCCCGGAGATGGCTCATTAGTATGCTAATGGCTTTGCAGTATCGGTCTTGTCGGGGAGTTGCAGCTCCAATCAACAGACAAACCTTGCACCTGCTTGCTTTCTCAGCATTGTCCAATTTTCCCAGCATTCTCTGCAAGTGTCCATTTTGTAATCGGGACGTGGACACCCCAGGTGGCTACAAGAGCTAGATAGGTTCTTGATTAATAAGGGGATCAGGGGTTATGGGGAGAAGGCAGGAGAATGGGGGAATGAGAAAATATCAGCTATGGTCGAATGGCGGAGCAGACTCGATGGGCTGAGTGGCCTAATTCTGTTCCTATGTCTGATGGTCTCTCTCTCCTGTCTCTCTATCTCCTGCCTCTCTCCTTTGTATCACTCCTTCCGTCTCTCTCCCTGCTGTGTGTCTCTCTCTCTCTCTCTGTCACTCTATCCATGTGTGTGTCTATTTCTCCGTATCTCTTTTTGTCTCCCTCTCTCTGTGTGTGTGTCTCTCTCTCTCTCCGTCCATCTGTCTCTCCCTGTGTGTGTGTGTCTCTCTCTGTCTGTCCCTCTCCACCCATCTCTGTCTCTCCCTCCCTTTGTGTGTGCGTCTCTCTCTCTCTCCGTCCATCTGTCTCTCCCTGCGTGTCTCTCTCGCCCATCTCTGTCTCTCTCCCTCTGTGTGTGTGTGTCTGTCTGTCTCTCTCCGCCCATCTCTGTCTCTCTCTCCCTCTGTGTGTGCGTGTCTGTCCGCCCATCTCTGTCTCTCTCTCCCTCTGTGAGCGTGTGTGTAGATTTGTCTCTCTCCGCCCATCTCTGTGTCTCTCTCTCCCCCTGTGTTTGTGTGTGTCTGTCTCTCTCTGTCTCTCACAGGAGACAGGGGGAGTGAAATGGGCGACAGCTGTTCCATTGAAAAGGGGCGGGCTTCTGTCACGCATGGCTAATTTGAAGCAGGACAAATGAGGTGTCACTTCCGAAGTTCCCTAACGGCCTGCAGCCAAGAGGCCTGGCTCGCTCTCCCAGGCTCCCTCCCCCGATACATCCCTCAGGAGGAGGCATACTATTCCCAATTCCTCCCCTGCGCAGCGGGATTGGCTCGCCTGTTGAGGAGGGGCTGGTGGTCGGAGGGGTGGGTGGTCACAGGGGTCCGTGGGAGGGAGAGATAGGGCATGAAGGCCTGGGAAGTGACAACACTGAACCCGCCCTTGTATTCATTAACTCTTTTCAACATCTCGTGATCGTCGCCCCCTCCCCCCCCCTGATGGGCCGGGGGTGGATGGGGTGGGGGTGCGACAACCCATAATCCCTGCTCCCTGCCACCAACATCGTAAAAGGGTCCCACCAGCAGCCTGCATTGCTCTAGTGCCTGGCACTGCCTCCGACAGTAAGGCGCTCCCTCACTACTGACCCTCCCACAGTGCAGCACTCCCTCAGTACTGACCCTCCCACAGTGCGGCACTCCCTCAGTAGACCCTCCCACAGTGCGGCGCTCCCTCAGTACTGACCCTCTGACAGTGCGGAGCTCCCTCAGTACTGACCCTCCCACAGTGCTGCGGTCCCTCAGTACTGACCCTCCCACAGTGCGGCGCTCCCTCAGTACTGACCCTCCCACAGTGCGGCGCTCCCTCAGTACTGACCCTCTGACAGTGCGGAGCTCCCTCAGTACTGACCCTCTGACAGTGCGGCGCTCCCTCAGCACTGACCCTCCCACGGTGTGGCACTCCCTCAGTACTTACCCTCCCACAGTGCGGTGCTCCCTCAGTCCTGACCCTCTGACAGTGCAGCACTCCCTCAGTACTGACTCTCTGACAGTGCAGCACTCCCTCAGTACTGACCCTCTGACAGCGCGGAGCTCCCTCAGTACTGACCATCTGACAGTGCGGCGCTCCCTCAGTACTGACCCTCTGACAGTGCGGTGCTCCCTCAGTACTGACCCTCTGACAGTGCGGTGCTCCCTCAGTACTGACCCTCTGACAGTGCGGCAGTCCCTCAGTACTGACCCTCTGACAGTGCGGCACTCCCTCAGTACTGACCCTCTGACAGTGCGGCGCTCCCTCAGCACTGACCCTCCCACGGTGTGGCACTCCCTCAGTACTTACCCTCCCACAGTGCGGTGCTCCCTCAGTCCTGACCCTCTGACAGTGCGGCACTCCCTCAGTACTGACCCTCTGACAGTGCGGAGCTCCCTCAGCACTGACGCTCTGACAGTGCAGCACTCCCTCAGTACTGACCACTTTACAGTGCAGCACTCCCTCAGTACTGACCCTCTGACAGTGCGGCACTCCCTCAGTACTGACCCTCTGACAGTGCGGTGCTCCCTCAGTACTGACCCTCTGACAGTGCGGAGCTCCCTCAGCACTGACGCTCTGACAGTGCAGCACTCCCTCAGTTCTGACCCCCTTACAGTGCAGCACTCCCTCAGTACTGACCCTCTGACAGTGCGGCGCTCCCTCAGTACTGACCCTCCCACAGTGCGGCGCTCCCTCAGTACTGACCCTCCCACAGTGCGGCGCTCCCTCAGTACTGACCCTCCCACAGTGCGGAGCTCCCTCAGTACTGACCCTCCCACAGTGCGGCACTCCCTCAGTACTGACCCTCCCACAGTGTGGCACTCCCTCAGTACTGACCCTCCCACAGTGCGGCTCTCCCTCAGTACTGACCCTCTGACAGTGCGGCACTCCCTCAGTACTGACCCCATTACAGTGCAGCGCTCCCTCAGTACTGACCCTCCCACAGTGTGGCGCTCCCTCAGTACTGACCCTCTGACAGTGCGGCGCTCCCTCAGTACAGACCCTCCCACAGTGCGGCGCTCCCTCAGTACTGACCCTCGGACAGTGCAGCGCTCCCTCAGTACTGACCCTCCGACAGCGCAGAGCTCCCTCAGGACCAGCGCAGGGAGTGTCGGCCTGAATTTTGTTCCCTCGGTCTCGAGAGGGAGACGCAAACCCACAACCTTCTGACCCGGGCCTTGCAGTGACACTGCGCTCCAGGACGGGAGAGAGATTCAAAAGGCGACACAGATTTGAAGTTCCGGCAACATTGTCAGAGGCCTGGGTAGTGAGACATGGATGGACTCCCCCCTACAGGAGGAACTCGCTCCACAAGCACATGTCAACACAGACATCTGCAAAACATCGCCCCCTGATCGGAGCTTGAACCAATTACAAATCATTTTCCTGCATGTCTGCTTTTTGTTATTGTGTTTAATTGGTTTCAGGGAGCTGGGTGATTCATGGACGCCAGCATCCCAAAACTCTCCGCTTTGCCTGATCATCGAATTTACAGTGCAGGAGGAAGCAATTTGGCCCATCGAGTCTGCACTGTCTTATGACTGAGCCAGTTCTGCCATACAGAACTGGCTAGGTCATAGAAGGCAGAGAGTAGCAGTGGAAGGGTGCTTTTCTGATTGGAGGGCTGTGACGAGAGGCGTTCCGCTGGGACCTTTGCTGTTTGTAGTATACAGTATATAAATGATTTGGAGGAAAATATAACTGATCTGATTAGTAAGTTTGCGGACGACACAAAGGTTGGTGGAATTGCGGATAGCGATGAGGACTGTCAGAGGATACAGCAGGATTTAGATCGTTTGGAGACTTGGGCGGAGAGATGGCAGATGGAGTTTAATCCGGACAAATGTGAGGTAATACATTTTGGAAGGTCTAATACAAGTAGGGAAGAGACAGTGAATGATAGAACCCTCAAGAGTATTGACAGAGAGATCTAGGTGTACAGGTCCACAGGTCACTGAAAGGGGCAACACAGGTGGAGAAGGTAGTCAAGAAGGCATACTTGACACAGGTCACTGAAAGGGGCAACACAGGTGGAGAAGGTAGTCAAGAAGGCATACGGCATGCTTGCCTTCATTGGCCGGGGCATTGAGTATAAGAATTGGCAAGTCATGTTGCAACTGTATAGAACCTTAGTTAGGCCACACTTGGAGTATAGTGTTCAATTCTGGTCACCACACTATCAGAAGGATGTGGAGGCTTTAGAGAGGGTGCAGAAGAGATTTACCAGCATGTTGCCTGGTATGGAGGGCATTAGCTATGAGGAGAGGTTGAATAAACTCAGTTTGTTCTCACTGGAACGACGGAGGTTGAGGGGCGACCTGATAGAGGTCTACAAAATTATGAGGGGTATAGACAGAGTGGATAGTCGGAGACTTTTTCCCAGGGTAGAGGGGTCAATTACTAAGGGGCAGAGGTTTAAGGTGCGAGGGGCAAGGTTTAGAGGAGATGTACAAGGCAAGGTTTTTTACACAGAGGGTAGTGGGTGCCTGGAACTCGCTGCCGGAGGAGGTGGTGGAAGCAGGGACGATAGTGACGTTTAAGGGGCATCTTGACAAATACAGGAATAGGATGGGAATAGAGGGATACGGACCCCGGAAGTGTAAATTTTAGTTTAGACGAGCAGCATGGTCAGCGCATGCTCGGAGGGCCGAAGGGCCTTTTCACGTGCTGTACTTTTCTTTGTTCTTTGACCACCCCATTTAAGCCCACACCTCCACCCTATCCCCGTAACCCCACCTAACGTTTTTGGACAGAAAGAGGCAATTCAGCACGGCCAATCCACCTAACCTGTCGTCATGTGAGAGTACCTTTAAGAAATGGGTGTTTATCAAAAAGCTGCAGTGATGTCAGAGTGTGAGTGGAGCAGGGTTTGGTCTGGAGCTTTTTACTTTTGCTTTGAGCTGGCAGCTACAGGGTGTGTTGGTTTTGTTTCCAGATTGGGAGCTCCATCCAGAGAAACAAGGTGTCATTCCGTTCTTTTTCTGCATGAAGGGAATGTCTTCAAATCACTTGATAATTTAAAAGTCATAACTGCTCTCAGTAGAGAATTTAAACCTGATGTCTGTGTTGAAGAGGGTATTTGTCTTTTGTATGTTGCACGGAAAGATTAAGGGTCACTTATAGAGTACTGTATTCTTTGGAGGGGGGGGGGGGAGTATTTGAGTTGACAGTTGCTAAGATGTTTCCTGTGTTTATAAAATGTTAACTGGGTTCATAGAATAAACATTGTTTTGTTTTAAAAGTACTTTATATCCCTGTAGAGTGGGCCCTTGTGCTCCCCATAACCAAAATCTATTAAGGTTGTGGGTCAGGTGACCTCCATGATACTCTTGGGGGTTCTCTGAACTCTGGCCCATAACCAATTGGGGACTCGAGGGATAAAAGTCTATCTTTCATGATTGGATTCGCTTTGCGAACTTAAAGACAATGAGGGAGGGGGCGGCATGTGAAATGAAATGAAAATCGTTTATTGTCACGAGTAGGCTTCAATAAAGTTACCGTGAAAAGCCCCTAGTCGCCACATTCCGGCGCCTGTCCGGGGAGGCTGGTACGGGAATCGAACCGTGCTGCTGGCCTGCTTGGTCTGCTTTATAAGCCAGCGATTTAGCCCAGTGAGCTAAACCAGCACTGTGCATGTGGCACAGTGGTTAGCACTGGGACTGCAGCGCTGAGGACCCGGGTTCGAATTCCCGGCCCTGGGTCACTGTCCATGTGGAGTTTGCACATTCTTCTCATGTCTGTGTGGGTTTCACCCCCACAACCCAAAGATGTGCAGGATAGGGGGATTGGCCACGCTAAATTGCCCCTTAATTGGAAAACAAAAAATAATTGGGTACTCTAAATTTATTTTTTAAAAAGACTGAGGGGTGAGCATATTTGTGGTTGCTTTTTCACATGTGGTATTTTAGTTTGAGTAGGGGGTGTGTTGTGGACAACGGCTCTTTCAGAGGCTCGGAAGTTTTGGGGGGGGGTGGAGAAGGTCACACGCAGTACCTTACGAACAGAGACTTAAAAAAAGGCTTTTAGATTTGGCAAAAACATTGCAGTTAACATTACCTGACAGCATACAAAAAGAGGTACTTACGGCAGTCGCTGAGCATTTAAAATTGCCTGAGATACAGTCAGACGCCTTGGAAATGGCAGATTCAGTTGCAGATTCCCGTACCAGCCTCCCCGGACAGGCGCCGGAATGTGGCGACTAGGGGCTTTTCACAGTAACTTCATTGAAGCCTACTCGTGACAATAAGCAATTTTCATTTTTCAGATTGAGCATCTTTTTTAAAAGTATTTTATTGAGGTTTTGCAGAATTTTTCATAATAAAACAGTAGTAACCATAACAAAACAAACTAGAGTGAACATTAACATATTGTACTAATTTTTGCACTAACAATTAAATAGACATTACCCCACACGACCCAGTCTTCCCTTACCATCCCAATGAAGCCCCCCCCCCGCCCCCACAGATTGCTGCTGCTGCTGCTGACATTTTAATTTTCCCCGAGAAAGTCGATGAACGGCTGCCACCTCCGATAGAACCCTAGCGTAGACCCTCTTAAGGCAAACTTTATTTTCTCGAGGCTGAAAAACCCAGCCATGTCGGTAACCCAAGTCTCTACACTTGGGGGGGGCTTCGAGTCCCTCCACATTAATAAAATCCGTCTCTGGGCTACTAGGGAGGCAAAGGCCAAGACGTCGGCCTCCTTCGCCCCCTGAACATAGAACAGTACAGCACAGAACAGGCCCTTTGGCCCTCAATGTTGTGCCGAGCCATGATCACCCTACTCAAACCCACGTATCCACCCTATACCCGTAACCCAACAACCCCACCTTAACCTTACTTTTATTAGGACACTACGGGCAATTTAGCACGGCCAATCCACCTAACCCGCACATCTTTGGACTGTGGGAGGAAACCAGAGCACCCGGAGGAAACCCACGCACACAGGGGGAGGACGTGCAGACTCCACACAGACAGTGACCCAGCCGGGAATTGAACCTGGGACCCTGGAGCTGTGAAGCATTTATGCTAACCACCATGCTACCCTGCTGCCCCAGCGTGAACTCACGGGTCTTCTGACACTCCAAAGATCTGGACTCGGCACCGTGTGTTAAGCACCTTGGACATTGCCCTTGCGAACCTTTGCCAGAACACTCTAAGCTCCGGGCACGCCCAAAACATGTGGGCATGGTTTGCAGGGCTGCCCTTGCACCTCATACTGTCTTCTACCCCAAAAAACTTGCTCATTCTCGTTGCCGTCATGTGTGCCCAGTGGACCACCTTAAACTGAATTAGACTGAGCCTGGCACAGGTTGATGAGGAATTAACCCTGCCCAGGGCCTCTGCCCACAGACCCGCTTCCAACTCCTCACCTAGCTCCTCCTCCCATTTGCCCTTGAGCTCCTCCACCGGGGTTTCCTCCACCTCCTGTAGTTCCTGGTAGATATCCGACACCCTCCCCTCCCCCACCCAGGTGCCGGAGACCACCCTGTCCTGTATCCTCAGTGGCGGCAGCGTCGGAAAGGCCACTACCTGTTTTTTCAGGAAGGCTCGTACTTGCAGATATTTAAAGGCGTTTCCTGGCGGCAGATTAAATTTGTCCTCTAGCGCCTTCAAACTGGGAAAGCTTCCGTCCATGAACAGATCTCCCATCCTTCTGATGCCTGCACTCTGCCAGCTCTGGAACCCACCATCCATCCTACCCGGGACAAACCTGTGATTGTTGCATATCGGGGTCCAGACCGACGCTCCCTCCACCATCTTGTACCTCCACTGTCCCCAGATCCGCAGTGTCACCACCGCCACCAGACTTGTGGAGTAACGGGTTGGCGAGAAAGGCAAAGGAGCCGTTATCAAAGCTCCCAGATTAGTACCTTTACAGGACGCCGCCTCCAGCTGCTCCCACGCCACCACCCCCCCCCCCCCCCCCCCAACCGTCCACTTCCTAATCATAGCTATATGGGCCGCCCAGTAGTAGTTGCGAAGGTTCGGCAGAGCCAACCCCCCGACTGCACTCCAACAGCGATCTCCTTACTCTCGGGGTCTTATTCGCCCACACAAAGCATGTAATGATCCTACTCACCCGCTTAAAAAAGGCCTTAGGGGTGAAGATGGGGAGGCACTGAAAGACAAACAAAAATCTGGGGAGGACCATCATTTTCACTGTCTGCACCCTCCCAGCCAGTGACAGCGGGAGCATGTCCCACCTTTTAAAGTCCCCTTCCATTTGCCGGGTCAGGTTGAGCCTGTGCAGGGCATCCCATTTCCTGGCCAACTGTATACCCAGGTAACGAAAACTTTTCTCTACCATCCTGAGCGGCAGCACTTTCAGTCTCTCCTCCTGCCTCTTGGCCTGGATCACAAACAACTCGCTCTTTCCCATGTTCAGTTTGTACCCTGAAAATCTGCCAAAATCCCTCAGGATCCGCAGAACCTCCCCCATCCCCTCCACAGAGTCCGAAATGTACAGGAGCAAATCATCCGCGTATAGCGAGACCCGATGTCCCCCCCCCCCCCCCCCCCCCCCCCCCCAAACCAGTCCCTGCCAGTTCCTCAAGGCTCTCAGCAGGATAGCTAGTGGTTATAGCTAGGGCAAATAGTAACAGGGAGAGGGGACACTCCTGCCTCATTGCCCGGTGAAGTTCGAAGTACTCCAACTCCACCCGGTCAAAGGCTTTCTCTGCGTCCATCGCTGTTACCACCTCCGCCTCCCTCTGATGGCATCATAATAAGATTGAAAAGTCTCCGGACATTGGTGTTGAGTTGCCTGCCTTCAACAAACCCAGTCTGGTCTTCCTCTATGACCCCTGGGATGCAATCATCAATTCTGGTGGCCAGAATCTTAGCTAGCAATTTGGCAGATTAAGCAACTTGAACATGAAAAAGAATTAAAGCAGCTTCACTACGAAATGAGGGGAAAAAGAGAGAGCGGGAAGAGAAAAAGAGAGAGAAAGGGAAATAGAGATCAGGGAAAAAGAAAGAGAGAAGAAAGAAACAAAGAAAGAATCGCCCTAGCAGAACAAAAAGAGAAAGGGAGGTACAGATCAGGGGGAAAAAAGAGAGGGGAAAGGGAAAAAGAGAGTTTGAACTTCAGAAAATGGCCATGGAACATGGCAGTCAGTTAGAATTGGCGGATGTAAAGGGAAATGTACAGTTGGAGGATAGTGATGAGGATAAAGAGAAAGAGCTTCCTAGTCGAAGGCTTGATGGGGATTTATTTAAATATGTCCAAGCATTGCCAAGGTTTGATGGGGAGGAGGTAGAAACCTTTTTCATTTCATTTGAGAAGGTGGCTAAACAAATTAAATGGCTACCGGCCATGTGGTTATTACCGATTCAAACAAAGGTGGTAGGTAGGGCTAGTGAAGTGTTTGCATCACTATCAGAGGAGATATCTGGGTCATATGGAGGTGAAAAAATCCATCTTAGGTACATATGAGCTAGTGCCTGAAGCCTACAGACAAAGGTTTAGAAATTTAAGGAAAGAACCTGGTCAAACATACATGGAATTTGAAAGGATCAGAGCAATTTTGATAGGTGGAAAAGGGCTTTGAAAATAGACCAAACATATAAAGCTCTCAGGGAAATTATACTTTTGGAGGAGTTTAAAAATTCAATTCCTGATGTAGTGAGAACTTATGTGGAAGAGCAGAGGGTTAAAACTGCAAGGTTAGCAGCAGAAATGGCAGATGATCATGTAGTTCATAAATCAAAGCTTGGTTTCCAACATCAGTTTCAGCCTGTGAGGTATAGAAACTGGGGAAAAGAGACATACTCAAGTGGTAGAGGTACAGGAAATCTGATGGGACATAAAAAGGAGAGTGTACCTCAAATTAAAAAAGAAATCCAGGAGGGAGGAAGAGACATGAAAAGTTTCAAATGTTTTCACTGTAATAAACTAGGCCATGTAAAGTCAGTGTTGGTGGTGGAAGAAAAGCACTGGGAAGGCTGATGTGGTAAAACAGGATAAGACAGTGGGGTTTGTTAAAGTGGTAAAGGAAAGCCCAAGTGAAGCTAAGGAGGTGCAAAAGATTGTACAGTCTGATCAAGAGGTGATTGATAAGAAGGTGCCAGGTCTCTTTAAAGAATTTACCTGTGTGGGTAAAGTTTATTCATGTGTACCAGGAGTAGTTAAAGAAGACAACATTTTAAGAGATACGGCAGCTAGTCAATCTTTGATGGTACGAGATGAGGAATTATGTAGTTTGGGAGGAATATTGCCAGAAAAGGTGGTAATATGTGGAATTCAGGGTGAGACGAGTAGCGTTCCATTATATTAGGTAAGGTTGGAAAGTCCAGTGAAGAGTGGTGAAGTGATAGGAGTAATAGAGAAACTATCTTCTCCAGGAATAGTTTATCTTGGGTAATGATATAGCTTGACCATAGGTGGGAGTGATGCCGACTGTATTCAATAAGCCAGTGGAAAATCAGACAACCGAAGTGCTGAAGGACGAATATCCTGGGATTTTTCCGGATTGTGTAGTAACAAAGTTGCAAAGTCACAGGTTAAGACAAGAGAAATCAAAGAGTGAAACGAAAAGAACAAGAACAGGTGAAGGATGAGGCAGATATTTTTAGTTCAGGAAAACTGACGGTTACAACAGAAAGATATAGAAATAAAATGGATATATCAGAAAGCATACACGGAAGAGGAATCTGAGTGTATACCGGAGTGTTATTACCATAAAAATGATGTCTTGATGAGAAAATGGAGACCTTTACATATGCAGGCGGATGAAAAGTGGGCAGAAGTTCAAGTAGTATTGCTGGTAGGGTATAGAAAGGAGATGTTGAGAGTTGCACATGAGGTACCAGTGGGAGGTCATTTGGGAATAAGGAAAACTCAAGCTAAAATACAAAAAGTTTTTGTTGGCCTGGACTACATAAAGATGTAGTTAAATTTTGTTGATCATGTCACACATGTCAAGTGATAGGGAAACCTCAAGCAGTGATAAAACCAGTGCCCTTAATACCCATTCCAGCATTTGAGAAACCTTTTACAAGGGTCCTAATTGATTGCGTAAGGCCGCTTCCTAAAACAAACTGTGGTAATAAATATCTTTTGACTATAATGGATTGTCAACTAAGTTCCCAGAGGCCATTCCAGTACGCAATATTACAGCTAAAGATTGTGGAGGAGTTACTTAAATTCTTTACTAGATATGGACTACCCACAGAAATACAATCGGATCAAATTTTACCTAAAGGTTAGTCAAAGAAGTGATGGATAGCTTAGGAATAAAACAATTTATATCAACTGCGTACCATCCAGAATCGCAGGGAGCATTAGAAAGGTGGCATCAGACATTAAAGACAATGTTGAGGGATTATTGTCACGATTATCCAGAGGATTGGGATAAAGGAATTCCATTCGTACTGTTTGCAAATAGGGATGCACCTAATGAGTCAACCAAATTTTGAACTAATTTTTGGCCACGAGGTAAGGGGACCACTTAAATTGATGAAAGAAAAATTGGTGAATGAGAAATCGGAACTTACATTACTGGATTACGTGTCAAATTTTAGGGAACAATTAAATAGAGCAGGTGAATTGGCTGGACATTTGAAATTTGCACAAAATGTGATGAAACGGGTCGCGGACAAGAAATCCAAAGTTCGTATTTTGCCAGTGGAGATAAAGTTTTACATAAAACATTACAGCGCAGTACGGGCCCTTCGGCCCTCGATGTTGTTACCAGTGGTAAGTGAACCTTTAAAAGCTAGGTTTTGTGGACCGTATCAGATTGAAAGGAAATTAAGTGAGGTGAATTATGTGGTAAAAACACCAGATAGAAGGAAGACTCACCGAGTGTGTCATGTGAATATGCTTAAAAGGTACTTTGAAAGGGGAGAGAAAAAGGTTATAATGATTCGAACTCAAAGTGACGAACCAAATCCAGATGACTGTGAATTTGACATACCTCAAATTAATTGGAAAATGAGGATGTTCTTAAAAAATGGGATAAATTGTTGTTACATTGCAGAGGAAAAACGGACAGACCTGAGTTATTGATATTACGTGGGCAAGTTTGTAGAGATAAGTTGGGAAGCACTAAAATGGCTATACATGAGGTAGATGTGGGAAATGCTGTTCCTATCAAACAACATCCATGGACTGAACCCTTTAAAATTGGCACAGGTTAACAGAGATTGAGAGTATGCTTAAAATTGGCATAATTGAAGTGGGTTGCAGCCAATGGAGCTCCCCCACAGTGATGGTACCTAAACAAGACGGTACCTAACGGTTGTGTGTGGACTATAGAAAGGTTAATGTTAAGAACGGACTCTTATCCTATCCCACACTTGGAGGATTGCATTGAGAAAGTGGGACAATCAGCTTTTATTTCCAAACTGGATTTACTTAAAGGTTACTGGCAGGTACCTTTATCCGAAAGGGCGAAGGAGGTTTCAGTTTTTGTGACTCCAGATGGTATGTACCAATTCAAAGTTATGCCATTTGGCATGAAAAACGCCCCAGCAACATTTCCACAGTTAACTAACAAAGTTGTTTCAGGATTACCCAATTGTGCGGTATACATCGACAATCTGCTAATTTTCAGCCAGACATGGAAAGAACATTTAAAACATCTGGAGTTATTTGATCGACTTCAGGGGGCGGGTTTGGTGATTAGCCTAGCCAAAAGTGAATTTGGAAAATCCCAAGTCACTTTCCTTGAGTATCCATCCGATACCCTCGAGACGAAGGGAAATAGTGCGATTTCTTGGCATGAGTGGATTTGATTGAACACTGGTGAAAAAGTAGTGTGGTTGCTCCACTGATGGACTTGCTGAAGAAACGTCGAAAATGTCAGTGGACAGCGGACTTTCAACAGGCATTTGACTGCCTGAAAGCTGTGATAAACAATGCTCTTGTGTTGGAGAATTACAAGGGACTCTGTGATCAGATTGAACTAAAGAATCTGACTTTAAAGAGAAATGCCGAGGCGTAGAGAAATGGATGGATCGTGCAGAGACCTTCTTGTTCAAAGAGACTGTCAATCGAGGAGGATTCCAGTTGGAGCAAGAACAAAAAACAAAATGGACTTCATTATTCTACCAGTTAGCGTGCAATGTTTTTTGAAACGAAAAGTATATTTACTGTGTGCATGTCTTAAAGGATAGTGAGGTGAAAAGTGAAACCATCTTGAAGTTGATGGTGTATTTATTTCTTGGGGGGAGGTGTCATGAGAATGTCACTTTTTAAGAAATGTTTGGCTGCTCATGTTACTTCAGTGATGTCAGAGTGTGGGTGGAGCTGAGCTCTGGCTCTGCTTTTTAGTTTCACTTTGAGAGAAGCTTGGGTATGTCCGTGTCTTTTTGGTTTAGTTTTCATCGTTGGAGCTGAAGCCAGACAAAGCAGGTGTACTGCTGTTCTCTCTGCCATGAAGACTATCTCTTGATCATTAGGTGAATTCAGAATTATAAATGTTCTCGGTAGTGAATGTAAACCTGATGTGCTTCTGTTAAAAGGTGCTTCTTTTGTCTTCTGGATGTTGTTTGGGAAGTTTTAAAAAAAAATAATTTTTATTGGAATTTTTTGAAAAATATATATCAACAAAACAATAATAACAATAACAATAATAATAATAAACACCCAGGTGCTTCTTTTGTCTTCTGGATGTTGTTTGGGAAGTTTAAAAAAAAAATAATTTTTATTGGAATTTTTTGAAAAATATATATCAACAAAACAATAACAACAATAATAATAATAAACACCCTCCGGCACCCGTAACAACGCATATAACAAACCCCCCCCCCCCCAACCCCAATAAACAACGAAATAAATTAACAATAAGCAAATTAACTTAAAAACTATCCCCCTAAACCCCCCCCCCCCGCTCTTCCCCCCCCCCCCCCCCCCCCGCGTTGCTGCTGCTGCTGCTGACCTAGTACCTTATCGTTGAGCCAGAAAGTCGAGGAAAGGCTGCCACCTCCTAAAGAACCCTTGTACCGACCCCCTCAGGGCGAACTTGACCCTCTCCAACTTAATGAATCCTGTCATGTCATTAATCCAGGTCTCCACACTCGGAGGTCTCGCATCTTTCCACTGCAGCAAGATCCTCCGCCGGGCTACTAGGGACGCAAAGGCCAAGACATCGGCCTCTTTCGCCTCCTGCACTCCCGGCTCCACCCCAACCCCAAATATCGCGAGTCCCCAGCCTGGCTTGACCCTGGATCCCACCACCCTCGACACCGTCCCTGCCACCCCCTTCCAGAACTCCTCCAGTGCCGGACATGCCCAGAACATATGGGCATGGTTCGCTGGACTCCCCGAACACCTGACGCACCTGTCTTCGCCCCCAAAGAACCTACTCATCCTAGATCCGGACATGTGGGCCCGGTGCAGCATCTTGAACTGGATGAGACTAAGCCTCGCACATGAAGAGGAGGAGTTCACCCTCTCCAGGGCGTCCGCCCATGTCCCCTCCTCAATCTGCTCCCCCAGCTCCACCTCCCACTTAGCCTTCAGCTCCTCTACCGACGCCTCCCCCACCTCCTGCATTACCTGGTAGATGTCAGACACCTTCCCATCCCCGACCCACACCCCCGAAAGCACCCTATTGCGGGGGCAGCAAAGGGAACCCCTCCACCTGTCGCCTAGCAAACACCTTGATCTGAAGGTACCTGAACATATTCCCCGGGGGGAGCTCAAACTTCTCCTCCAGTTCACCAAGGCTCGCGAACCTCCCGTCAATAAACATGTCTCCCAACTTCCTAATGCCCGCCCTGTGCCACCCCAGGAACCCGCCATCCATGTTTCCTGGGACAAACCGGTGGTTCCCCCGCAGCGGGGCCTCCACCGAGCCCCCAACTTCCCCCGTGTCGCCTCCACTGCCTCCAAATTTTGAGGGTAGCCGCCACCACCAGGCTCGTAGTGTACCTCGTTGGAGGTCTCCATCCGTTTCCATGCTGCCCCCTCCCCATCCATTACCCACTTACGTACCATCGAGACGTTAGCCGCCCAATAGTACCGAGAGAGGTTGGGCAGTGCCAGCCCCCCTCTATCCCTGCCCTGCTCCAAAAAGACCCTCCTTACCCTCGGAGTCCCGTACGCCCAAACAAATCCCAGAATTCTGCTGTTCACCCTCATAAAAAAGGCCTTCGGAACGAAAATGGGGAGGCACTGAAACAAAAACAAAAACCTCGGGAGCATCGTCATTTTAACGGACTGTACTCTACCCGCCAACGACAACGGCAGCATGTCCCACCTTTTAAATTCCTCCTCCATCTGCTCCACCAACCTAGTAAAATTGAGCTTGTGCAGAGTCCCACAGCTCCTAGCCACCTGAACCCCCAGGTACCTAAAACTCTTCACTGCCCTCTTTAGCGGGAGCCTACTAATTCCCTCCTCCTGATCTCCCGGGTGTACGACAAACAGCTCACTCTTGCCCAGGTTCAATTTATATCCCGAGAAACTCCCGAACTCAGCAAGAATCTCCATCACCTCCGGCATTCCCCCCACCGGGTCTGCTACATACAACAGCAAGTCATCCGCATACAGCGACACTCGGTGCTCCTCCCCACCTCGCACCAAACCCCTCCACCTCCTCGACTCCCTGAGAGCCATGGCAAGAGGCTCAATTGCCAGCGCAAAAAGCAAGAGGGACAGGCGGCACCCCGCCTCGTCCCACGGTGGAGCCTGAAGTACTCGGACCTCCTCCCATTTGTCGCTACACTCGCCATTGGGGCCTCGTACAGCAACCTCATCCATTTAATAAACCCCACCCCAAACCCGAACCTCTCCAACACCTCCCACAAGTACCCCCACTCAACCCTGTCAAAGGCCTTCTCCGCATCCAATGCCACCACAATCTCCGCCTCTCCTTCTGCTGCCGGCATCATTATCACATTTAGCAGCCTTCGCACGTTAGTGTTCAGCTGCCTCCCCTTCACAAAACCCGTCTGATCTTCATGTACCACCCCCGGCACCCAGTCCTCTATTCTAGTGACCAAGATCTTCGCCAGCAACTTGGCGTCCACATTGAGCAGTGAAATCGGCCTGTATGAACCGCACTGCAAGGGGTCCTTATCACGCTTCAGGATCAGGGAGATTAGTGCACGAGACATCGTCGGGGGCAGAACACCTCCCTCCCAATCCTCGTTGAAGGTCCTAACCAACAGGGGGCCCAGCAGGTCTGCATATTTCTTATAAAATTCAACCGGGAACCCATCCGGTCCCGGCGCCTTCCCCGACTGCATGTGGCCAATCCCACTGACCAGCTCCTCCAACTCGATTGGCGCCCCCAGTCCCTCCACCTGCTCCTTCTGCACCCTTGGAAATCGGAGCCTGTCCAAAAAACTCTCCATTCCCCCTCACACCGCCGGCGGCTCCGACCGGTACAGTTCCCTATAGAAGTCCCTAAAGACCTCATTGACCTCTGCCCCCTGCCGCACCACATTCCCATCTCTATCCTTCACTCCACCAATCTCCCGCTTATGAAGCTGGTGCGCCAGCATCCTGCTCGCCTTCTCTCCATACTCATAGACCGCTCCCTGCGCCTTCCTCCGCTGTGTCTCCGCCTTTCTGGTGGTCAATAAATCAAACGGCCTGCAAGCTATGCCACTCCCCCAGCAATCCCTCCTCCGGGGACTCCGCGTACCTCCTATCCACACTCAACAGCTCCTCCACCAGTCTCTCCCTCTCCATCCTCTCCCCCTCTCCCTATGGGCTCGGATGGAGATCAGCTCCCCCCTAATCACTGCCTTCAGAGCCTCCCACACCATCCCCACCTGGACCTCCCCAGTATCATTGACCTCGAGGTACCTCTCGATACATCCCCGAACCCTCCTACACACCTCCTCATCAGCCAATAACCCCACGTCCAGACGCCAAAGCGGGCGCTGGTCCCGCACCTCCCCCATCTCCAGATCCACCCAATGCGGAGCATGGTCCGAAATCGCAATAGCCGAATACTCGGCCTCCTCCACCCTCAGGACCAGTCCCCTGCTCAAAACAAAGAAATCAATGCAGGAATAAACCCTGTGCACATGGGAGAAAAAAAAAAGAGTACTCCCGAGCCCTCGGCCTCCCGAACCTCCAGGGATCCACCCCTCCCATCTGGTCCATAAACCCCCTCAACACCTTGGCCGCCGTCGGCCTCCTGCCTGTCTTTGAACTAGAACGATCCAGTAGGGGATCCTGCACCATATTGAAGTCCCCCCCCCCCCCCTCCCCCCCACCCCCCCATGATCAAGCCCTCCACCTCCAGACCAGGAATGCGGCCTAACATACGCCTCATGAAACCAGCATCATCCCAATTTGGGGCGTACACATTAACCAACACCACCCTCTGCCCCTGCAGCTTACCGCTCACCATCACTTATCTGCCGCCACTATCATCCACAACCTCAGACGCCTCAAACGCCACCCTCTTCCCCACCAAGATCGCCACCCCCCGGTTCTTCGAGTCGAGCCCCGAGTGGAAAACCTGCCCCACCCACCCCTTCCTAGACGGACCTGGTCCGCCACCTTCAGGTGAGTCTTCTGGAGCATGGCCACGTCCACCTTCAGCCCCTTCAGATGCGAAAACACCCGGGCCCGCTTAACCGGCCCATTCAACCCCCTCACGTTCCACATAATCAGCTGGATCAGGGAGCACCCCGCCCCCCTCCCCCGTTGACTAGCCATAGCCCATTGACTGCTCGCCCCTGGCCATCACCCATTCGGCCCGTTTCCCAATGCGATAGAACCTCACCCCGACCCCCCCCCCCCCCCCCCCAACTCCTCCCTGGCCAATCCAGCAGCAACCTGGTATCCCCCCCCCCACCAGGCTAGGTCCCCTCCTAGCCGCGACTCTCCCTCCACTGCACTCCCGTGAGCCTGACCCCGGCAGCTCCCGCTCTAACTCCGACCCCTCCCGATATGAGGTCCCCCCTCCTCCCCTGCATCAGCTCCTGGGCACTGCTTCAGCACGGGAAACCCGGTCTAATAACCACGCCCCTTGCCACCAGCTCCACCCCCTCGTCCCGCAGCGCAGGAAACCAGAGAAAAGCCCGCGCTTTCACACTGCCCCACCCCACCAACGCAGCTCCCAAACCGCAGTCCCAACCCAACCACCAACTCTGTACAAACAAAGACACAGATCAACCACAAACCCAGTACCCCCCTTAGAACATAAAACCATAACCCACATCGTCCAAAAGCCAGAGAAAAAAACAAAAACAAACAGAATAACCCGCTATAGCATAAACAATGATACATGAATAGAAAAACTCCCACAGCCCCCAATCTCTAGTTCGAGTCCAGCTTTTCAGCCTGCACAAAGGCCCACGCTTCCTCCGGGGACTCAAAGTAGTGATGCCGGTCCTTGTAGGTGACCCACAGGCGCGCAGGCGGCAACACTCCGAACTACACCTGCTTTCCATGGAACACCGCCTTCATCCGGTTAAACCCAGCTCTCCGCTTGGCCACCTCCGTACTCCAGTCCTGGTAGACACGCACTACCGAATTCTCCCATTTACTACTCTTCACTTTCTTGGCCCATCGGAGAACACACTCCCGGTCACTGAACTGATGGAACCGCACCAGCACCGCCCGCGGGGGTTCATTTGCCTTAGGCCGCCTGGCCAGTACTCTGTGGGCCCCCTCCAGCTCCAGGGGCAGATGGAAGGATCCTGCCCCCACCAGCGCATTCAACATCACGGCCACATAGGCCGGCAGGTCCGACCCCTCCACGAGGGCCAGGATCAGCAGGTTCTTCCTCCGTGACCGAAGCTCCATCGCCTTGAACCGATCTTGCCACTTTTTATGAAGCGCCTTGTGTATCTCCACCGTCCCCATGAGGGCCGAAACCTCCTCCTCGCGCTCAGAGGCCTGCTGCTGCAACTCAAGTATCGCTGCACCCTGGGTCTCCAGCAG
This sequence comes from Scyliorhinus canicula, assembly GCF_902713615.1. Lineage (NCBI taxonomy): Eukaryota > Metazoa > Chordata > Chondrichthyes > Carcharhiniformes > Scyliorhinidae > Scyliorhinus > Scyliorhinus canicula. Next base: position 12,226,824 of record NC_052175.1, on the reverse strand, counting down.
CTTACTCGTCGTCACCTTGAGGGATTCCAACAACTCCCCTTTCAGCTCCGTGAAATAGCGCAGAAGGGCCGCCTGCTACTCCTCAGCCCACTGCCTCCACTCCTCAAGGGCTCCACTGGCTGCCATTTTGTCCACCTTCCCCCACTTTCCCAGGGGAGCTGCTGCCGTTTTTCTCCTCGCCCCACTCCGAGTCCTCACCATAAATCACGGGGTTTTTTGCTCCAGACCCCTTTATCCACCGGGAATCGTCGAATCAGCACAGTTTGTGGCCCTTAAAAGAGCCCACAAGTCCTTTTAAAGCGGGAGCTGCCGAACGTGCGGCTTAGCTCCGCATAGCCGCAACCGGAAGTCGTGTGGGAAGTTATTAAGGATTACTTAGTGTTGTATTCTTTGGGGGGGTTGTATTTGAATTGATGGCTGCTAAGATGTTCACTGTATGTTTTAAAAAGTTTAACTTGAGTTCACAGAATAAACATTGTTTTGCTTTTAAAAAATACTTTCCCATTTCTGCTGTACCACACCTGTAGAGTGGGCCGTGTGCTCCCCATACCACAATCTATTAAAAGTTGTGCATCAGGTGAACTCCATGATAGACTTTGGGGTTCTCTAAACCTTGGCCCATAACACTGGGAATCCAGGTGGCCTGGGAATGGAAGGCACTGCACAAGTTAAACCTATCCCGGCTCATTGAACAAATGAAAGAGGACTTTAAGATGTGCTCCCACTATCACTGGCGGGGAGGGTACAGACTGAAAATGACGGTCCTGCCCAGATTTCTTTGTCTTTCAGTGCCTCCCCATCTTCATCCCGACGGCCTTCTTCAAGTGGGTGAATAAGATTATTTTGGGCTTTGTGTAGGCGGGTAAAACGCCGCGAGTGAAGAAAGTGTTGCTAAGCATATTGGGGGGGGTTGGGACTGCTGAACTTTTGCAATTACTACTGGTTGGCTAATATAGCCATGATTAGAAAGTGGGTAGTAGGGGAGGGGTCGGTGTGGGAGCGAGTAGAGGCGGCATTGTGTAAAGACACAAGTTTGGGAGCACTGATAATGGCACCTCTGCCGTATCTCGCCGGCCCGATACTCCACAAGTCCGGTGGTGGTGGCGGCTCGGATAAGCTGGGGGCAGTGGAGATACAAGAGAGTGCAGGGAGCATCAGTTTGGACCCCGATTTATAATGGTTTGTCCCGTGTAGGCTGGATGGTGGGTTCCGGAGATGGCAAAGGGCAGGAATTAGGGGGATCTATTTGTAGACGGGAGCTTTCCCAGCTTGAAAGCCTTGGAGGATAAATTTGAATTGCCAGCAGGGAATGGGTTTAGGTATTTGCAGGTGCGAGACTTCCTGAGAAAACAGGTTCCGGCCTTTCCGCTGCTGCCGCCAAGGGGGAGACAGGGCAGAGTAGTCGGGTGGGAGAGGGGAAGGTATCGGATATTTACCAGGAGCTTTCGGATGCAGAGGAATCTCTGGTGGAGGAGCTTAAGGGCAAGACGAGCTAGGAGGGGAGATGGAGACGGGTCTGTGGGCAGATGCCCCAAGCAGGGTTAATACCCCATCATGTGCCAGGCTTAGCCTGATACAATTCAAGGTATTCCACCGGGCACACATGACGGTGTCCCGGATGAGCAAGTTTTTTGGGGTAGAGTATCGGTGTGCGAAAAGCCCAGCAAATCATGTCCATGTTTTGCGCATGCCCGAAGCCGAGAGGGTTTTGACAGGGTTTCGCTAAGGCAATGTCCACGGTGCTCAAAACACGGGTGGTGCCGAGTCCGGAGGTAGCGATCTTTGGAGTGTCGGAAGAGCCGGGAGTTCAGGGGGCGAAAGAGGCCGACATCGTGGCCTTTGCCTTCCTGGTAGCCCGGAGACGGATCTTGTTAACGTGGAGGGACTCGAAGCCCCCCCCCCCCCCCCCCGAGTGTAGAGACCCGAGTTAGCGACACGGCTGGGTTTCTCAGTCTCGAGAAGATAAAGTTCGCCTCAAGAGGGTCAATGTTACTGTTCTCCCGGAGGTGGCAGCCGTTTGTCGACTTCCTTGGGAAAAATGTAAATGTCAGCAGAAGCAGAATTCCAAAGGGGGGGGCGGACTACTGTTTTGTGGTTGGGGTGTGTGGATTGTGATGGGGAAGGAAATGTTTATTGTACCGTGTTCTCTGACACTAAGAGTTTCTCCAGATGTGTGAAGAGAAAGAGATTGGTAAAGAGAAATGTAGGCCCCCTACAGGCGGAAACAGGGAAATGCATAATAAGGGACAAACAAATGGCTGAGCAATTGAATACATCCTTTGGTTCTGTCTTCACAAATCAGATCCCAGAAACGTTGGAGAATGAAAGGTTTAGTGAGAGGTAAGGACTGAGGGAGATCAACATTAATAGAAAAATGGTGCTGGGAAAACTGATGGGATCGAAGGCGGATAAATCCCCAGGGCCGGAGAATCTGCATCCTGAGTGCTGAAGGAGGCGGCTCTGGAAACGGTGGCTGCATTGGTGATCACCTTCCGGGATTCTATAGACTCTGGAACTGTCCCTGCAGATTGGAGGGTAGCTCACGTCACTCCGATATTCAAAAAGGGAGGTAGAGAGAAAACAGGGAATTGTAGACCAGCAAGCCTAACATCGGTAGTGGGGAAAATGCTTGAATCTATTATCAAGGATGTTATAGATCAACATTTGGAAAGCAGTGGCAGGATCAGTCAGTCAGCATGGATTTACGAGGGGGAAAATCATGCTTGACAAATCTGTTGGAATTCTTTGAAGAGGTAACCAGTACAGTCGACAAGGGGGAGCCAGTCGATGTGGTATATTTGGACTTTCAGAAGGCGTTTGACAAAGTCCCGCATAAGAGATTATTGTGCAAAATTAAAGCGCATGGGATTGGGGGAAATGTATTGCGGTGGATAGAAAGCTGGTTGGCAGAGAGGAAATAAAGAGTAGGGATTAATGGGTCCTTTTCAAATCGGCAGGCATTAACCAGTGGGGTACCACAGGGATCGGTGCTGTGACCCCAGCTATTCACAATAAATATTAATGATTTGGATGAGGGAACAAAATGTAACATCTCAAAGTTTGCAGATGATACCAACTTAGGGTGAATTGTGACGAGGATGCAGGGATCCTGCAGCAAGATCTGGACAGGTTGGGCAAGCGGGCAAACCAATGGCAGATGCAGTATAATTTGGATAAGTGTGAGGTTATTCATGTAGGAAGCAAAAACAGGAAGGCAGATTACTACCTGAATGGTTGTAAATTGGGAGAGGGCAGTGTGCAGCGGGACCTGGGTGTCCTTGTGCACCATTCGCTGAAGGTAAGCATGCAGCTGCAGCAGGCGGTAAAGAGGGCTAATGGTATGTTGGCCTTCATTGGGAGAGATTTCGAGTACAGGAGCCGGGATGTGTTGCTGCAATTGTACAGGGTCTAGTGAGGCCACACCTGGAATATTGTGGGCAGTTTTGGTCTCCTCTGAGGAAGGATGTTCTTGCTCTTGAGGGAGTGCAGCGAAGGTTTACCAGGCTGGTTCCAGGGATGGCGGGACTGTCATATGAGGAGAAATGGACTAGGTCGGGATTGTTCACGCTGGAGTTCAGAAGAATGGGGGGGGGGGGGGGGAGAATCTCATAGAGACTTATAAAATTCTAACAGGACTGGACAGGGTAGATGCAGGGAAGATGTTCCCAATGATGGGTGTGTCCAGAACCAGGGTCACAGATGATACCAAGTTAGGTGGGAGGGTGAATTGTGACGAGGAGGCAGGGATCCTACAGCAAGATCTGGACAGGTTGGGCGAGTGGGCAAACCAATGGCAGAAGCAGTATAATTTGGATAAGTGTGAGGTTATTCATGTAGGAAGCAAAAACAGGAAGGCAGATTACTACCTGAATGGTTGTAAATTGGAGAGAGGGGCTGGTTTAGGACAAGGCTAAATCGCTGGCTTCGCAAGCAGACCAGCAGCACGGTTCGATTCCCGTACCGGCCTCCCCGAACAGGCGCCGGAATGTGGCGACTAGGGGCTTGTCACAGTAACTTCATTTGAAGCCTACTCGTGACAATAAGCGATTCTCATTTAATTTTCATGAAAGGCCTCCTCCTATCTTCTCTGTTTATGTCGCTTATTGTTATGATTATAAAAACTTGCAAATACCCAAACAAAAATGTGTTTTTTTTTTAAAAAGAACAAAAAACTAGATGCTCAGAACTTTCAAAACAGACAAAAAAGACAACAGGAAGGAGCCAGGTTTATAGTTTATAGAAATGTGTGTGGTTTCTTTTTTTAAAAAAAAGATTTTTATTTTATTATCCATTCTCGATTACAGGTACATTGTGAATACTTACAAAGCAACTGGGGTGAAGGGTCAAAACATAAACGAAAAAAAGTCAGTGACAAGATCAAAAAGTTACAGAATTCCATGCAAGTTATCGTACAGCGTGTTATAATCTAGGAATGCCAGTGGCCGACACTCGGTCAGCTGGGCCTAAATCTCTTCTTAAAAACTAAGATTTTTTGTTATTATTCTCAAACATGACAAAAAAAAGTTGACCGAGCTTCGGAACCAAGGGCGAATTCTCCCTTCAACTTGCCCGGGGCCCCGTCTCGATCCTGTACAGCACTCCACCCTACTCCGGACCTCGTTTCCGCCCCCCCCCCCCCTCCCCGCTGCACGTAGAGAGCAGCATCTCGCCCAATTCTACGAGGACGCCCAGGTTAATCTCGCAGACCCCACCCGCCAGCCACACCTACTTCAACACGCGCACCAAATAAAAATCGGGGTTGCCTCCGACGAGAAAGACTCGCTTCCCTCCGCAACTGTTAAAACTCAAAAGCGTCATAAGAATAGTTGCGTGAATTGGTCCAGGCGAGGTGTGCAGTTGAAGGTATTCAGATGGTTGTATGAGTCCCAAAACAGATATAAAACAGTGTCCTTGCTTGAGGGAGAGGCAGGGAGTGAGAGGGAGAGGCAGGGAGCGAGAGAGGGGGGTCAGGGAGCGCGAGAGAGGGGGGCAGGGAGCGCGAGAGAGGGGGGCAGGGAGCACGAGAGAGGGGGGCAGGGAGCGAGAGAGGGGGGCAGGGAGCGAGGGGGGGGCAGGGAGCGAGAGAGGGGGGCAGGGAGCGAGAGAGGGGGGCAGGGAGCGAGAGAGGGGGGCAGGGAGCGAGAGAGGGGGGCAGGGAGCGAGAGAGGGGGGCAGGGAGCGAGAGAGGGGGGCAGGGAGCGAGAGAGAGGGGCAGGGAGCGAGAGAGAGGGGCAGGGAGCGAGAGAGAGGGGCAGGGAGCGAGAGAGAGGGGCAGGGAGCGAGAGAGAGGGGCAGGGAGCGAGAGAGAGGGGCAGGGAGCGAGAGAGAGGGGCAGGGAGCGAGAGAGAGGGGCAGGGAGCGAGAGAGAGGGGCAGGGAGCGAGAGAGGGGGGCAGGGAGCGAGAGAGAGGGGCAGGGAGCGAGAGAGAGGGGCAGGGAGCGAGAGAGAGGGGCAGGGAGCGAGAGAGAGGGGCAGGGAGCGAGAGAGAGGGGCAGGGAGCGAGAGAGAGGGGCAGGGAGCGAGAGAGAGGGGCAGGGAGCGAGAGAGAGGGGCAGGGAGCGAGAGAGAGGGGCAGGGAGCGAGAGAGAGGGGCAGGGAGCGAGAGAGAGGGGCAGGGAGCGAGAGAGAGGGGCAGGGAGCGAGAGAGAGGGGCAGGGAGCGAGAGAGAGGGGCAGGGAGCGAGAGAGAGGGGCAGGGAGCGAGAGAGAGGGGCAGGGAGCGAGAGAGAGGGGCAGGGAGCGAGAGAGAGGGGCAGGGAGCGAGAGAGAGGGGCAGGGAGCGAGAGAGAGGGGCAGGGAGCGAGAGAGAGGGGCAGGGAGCGAGAGAGAGGGGCAGGGAGCGAGAGAGAGGGGCAGGGAGCGAGAGAGAGGGGCAGGGAGCGAGAGAGAGGGGCAGGGAGCGAGAGAGAGGGGCAGGGAGCGAGAGAGAGGGGCAGGGAGCGAGAGAGAGGGGCAGGGAGCGAGAGAGAGGGGCAGGGAGCGAGAGAGAGGGGCAGGGAGCGAGAGAGAGGGGCAGGGAGCGAGAGAGAGGGGCAGGGAGCGAGAGAGAGGGGCAGGGAGCGAGAGAGAGGGGCAGGGAGCGAGAGAGAGGGGCAGGGAGCGAGAGAGCGGGGCAGGGAGCGAGAGAGCGGGGCAGGGAGCGAGAGAGCGGGGCAGGGAGCGAGAGAGAGGGGCAGGGAGCGAGAGAGAGGGGCAGGGAGCGAGAGAGAGGGGCAGGGAGCTAGAGAGAGGGGCAGGGAGCGAGAGAGAGGGGCAGGGAGCGAGAGAGAGGGGCAGGGAGCGAGAGAGAGGGGCAGGGAGCGAGAGAGAGAGAGAGAGAGGCAGGGAGCGAGAGAGAGAGAGAGAGGCAGGGAGCGAGGGGGGGGAGCTGGGTCAGAGACAGAGACACAGACAGAGAGAGATAGATAGAGACAGAGAGATAGATAGAGACAGAGAGATAGAGAGAGACAGATAGATAGATAGAGACAGAGAGATAGATAGATAGAGACAGAGAGACAGATAGAGACAGAGAGATAGATAGAGACAGAGAGATAGATAGAGACAGATAGATAGAGAGAGAGATAGATAGAGACAGAGAGATAGAGACAGAGATAGATAGAGACAGAGATAGATAGAGACAGAGAGAGAGATACAGAGAGAGAGATAGATAGACATAGATAGACAGAGAGAGAGAGAGAGATAGAGACAGAGAGAGGCAGAGGGATAGATAGATAGATAGATAGATAGAGACAGAGAGAGACAGAGAGAGATAGAGAGAGATAGAGACAGAGAGAGAGACAGAGATAGAGACAGAGAGAGAGACAGAGAGAGAGATAGAGACAGAGAGATAGAGACAGAGAGATAGATAGAGGCAGAGAGATAGATAGAGACAGAGAGATACAGAGAGAGAGTGACAGAGAGATAGACTGAGAGAGATAGACTGAGACAGAGATAGATAGAGACAGAGATAGACAGAGACAGAGAGATAGATAGAGACAGAGATAGATAGAGACAGAGAGATAGATAGAGACAGAGAGATAGATAGAGTCAGAGAGATAGGTAGAGACAGAGAGATAGGTAGAGACAGAGAGATAGGTAGAGACAGAGAGATAGGTAGAGACAGAGAGATAGGTAGAGACAGAGAGATAGGTAGAGACAGAGAGATAGGTAGAGGCAGAGAGAGAGACAGAGAGATAGATAGAGACAGAGAGATAGGTAGAGACAGAGAGATAGGTAGAGACAGAGAGATAGGTAGAGGCAGAGAGAGAGACAGAGAGATAGATAGAGGCAGAGAGAGAGACAGAGAGATAGACACACACACACACACACACACACACACACACAGAAAGAGACATACATGGAGCGAGACAGTTAGAGACACACACACACAGATGGATGAAAGAGTGCAAGCCCACATGGATCACACATCAGCTTGGGGTAAGAGGTTGGTTGCCTGCATCACCAATCGAGACGAACCTGAATATAAAATCGATGGACCTAATTGTCTGGCGCTCCCCGGTCTGTTATCCCGTCAGAGCCCGTATAAAGTTAGACAGAAAAATGGCCGCGAGGGAGCCGAGCTTCCATCTGCTGGCGCCATGGTTTTATAGAAAAACGGACACTTTCATTTCGCCCACACACAGACACCATCTTATCTCACAATGGTGGAATTGTTCTGGGAGTGAAATGCCTCCTCCTCTCTGCATTGATGTGCCAACCCCAACCCAGGGGAAAGAACGGGAGAGCTGCAGGTCAGGCCAGGCAGCAGCAACCTTCTGGCCCGCGGGGGGGGCGATGGAATGCTGCAGCTTATGGACAGACGGGCTTAAAAACAAAACAAGGAAGCCGCTTCCCTCCCTGCCAGGCGCACGGCCCACCCTCACTGCGACTGGCAGTCTAACCCCCTCCCGGCCCACCTCCTGGGCAAAGGATAACCAGGCGGCCTTGCTACGGTCTTTCAGAGGTCGCCCTCGGAGAACCCGTAGAAGGATTCCGCCTCACTGTCTGCCTCAAAGAGCCTGGTCAGCAGCCGGGGGTCCAAGGCCAAGGTGGGGGGCGCCTTGCCGTCGCCGCACTCCTCCAGCTTCCCGCTCAGCTCCAACTGCTCCTGGAGGAAGCTGACCAGCTCCTCCTGGGCCTCCACCTTCTGCTGCACCGAGGCGGGCCGGCCGCCGGGGCCCGGCAGCACGCTGGCCAGCAGGAAGGACTGCTGCACCACGTCCGCGTTGGAGGCGACGAAGCCGGCCACCTCGGCCACCCAGTTGAGGAGGGACTGGAGCACGTCGCCGTACACGTCGCGGAAGCAGGCCGCCTCCCGGGAGTACTCGGCCCAGCGTTTCTGCAGGAAGCTCCGGAGGGTCTGGCCGATGCACATGTCGAGGGGCTGGGCCCGCGAGGTGCAGCCCCCCGGGACGACCAGCGGCAGGGAGTTGCAGCGGCTCAGGTGGTCGATGAAGTCGTCCGACAGGTGGCGGCGGGAGCTGTCCAGGACCAGCATGGTCCGGCGGTAGCGGGTGGCCATGTGACGCCGCCACACCTTGGCGAGCCACAGTTCCAGCACCTCGGCCTCGCTGTACCCAGCCTCCTTCACCTCCAGCAGGATGCCGGCGGGAACCTTCAGCCAGGGCGGCAGGCCCCCCCGGGAGAAGATCATGGTGGGCAGCAGGTTGCCGTCAGCCAGGATGGTGAAGACGATGACAAACTGTGGTTCCCCGGTGCCGGCCACTTCCAGGCCGCCCGGTGTGCCCTCGGGCCGACGCAGTGCCTCGGGGTCCAGGAAGATGGGGATCTCGTCCATGTTGCCAATCATGCAGTACGGGAAGTCCCGCCCAACGATCTGCTGCTGGGCGAACTCCACGAAGCTCTGGACGCTCTCCTCCATCTCTCGGGGCAGCTTGCGGGCCACGGTGATCTTGGCATAGGCGATCAGGTTGTGCCGCAGCAGGAAGCCCACCGCCCAGAGGCAGGAGGAGGGGGCGGCTGGCTCTGCGCACCGGGGGCCCAGCAGCTTGGAGAGCCGGTGCAGGAAGGTTTCCTCGGTGAGGGGGAGCTGCCTCTCCCGCTGCACCAACACCCACTCCACCAGTTGCTCCTCAGCCTCTGGGGAGAGCAGGCGCGAGCCGGCTTCAGCGCCACTGCTCAGGTCGAGCTGCTGCGCGCACTCGTTCAGTAAGTGCTCCACCTGGCTCCGTGACGCGCCATATCTTTCAGTGGCTGCCTGCATGCCGCAGCACAGGGCGTGTAACACTACCCTGAACTCGTGTTCGGACAGCGGCTTCCTCGTCCAGGGCACATCTTTGGGCTGACTCTCCGAATCGTCACCTCCCTTGGACAACTGACTGTCCTCTTCAGCGCTCACGGGACTCAACCTCCTCTTCACTTCATTACCCTCGGGAGTCAACCTCCTCTTGTCTTCTTCAACGCACCCGGGAGTCAAGCTCCTCTCTTCTTCAGCGCACTCGGGATTCAAGCTGGTCTCTTCGTCAACGCACTCGGGAGTTAAGCTCCTCTCTTCGTCCACGCACTCGGGAGTTAAGCTCCTCTCTTCAACGCACTCAGGAGATAAGCTCCTCTCTTCAACGCACTCGGGAGTTAAGCTCCTCTCTTCGTCAACGCACTCGGGAGTTAAGCTCCTCTCTTCGTCAACGCACTCGGGAGTTAAGCTCCTCTCTTCGTCAACGCACTCGGGAGTTAAGCTCCTCTCTTCAACGAACCCGGGAGTAGAGCTCCTCTCTTCAACGAACCCGGGAGTCGAGCTCCTCTCTTCAACGAACCCGGGAGTCGAGCTCCTCTCTTCTTCAACACACTCAGGAGTCAAGCTCCTCTGATCTTCTTCAACGCACCCGGGAGTCGAGCTCCTCTCTTCTTCAACGCACTCGGGAGTCAAGCTCCTCTCCTCGTCAACGCAATCGGGGGTCAACCTCCTCTTGCCCTCTTGCACGCACACCAGACTGGAATCGTTTTCATCCTCTGCAACATATGTGGGACTCGAGCCAATCTTGTCCTCTGCGACATATTCTGGACTCGAACCGTTTTTATCCTCCGCGATGTATATGGCGCCCGAGCTGCTTTTCTCTCCCTCCACGTAGATCGGACTGGAAGCCTCCGCGTCTTTACTGGGGGCCGGCGGAGGGGACGCCGCGACGGGGGGTCGGGAACTGATCTTGGCGTTGATGTAGTTGGTGGAACAGACGGTGCTCAGTCTCACAGTTTTAACTTGCTGAGACCTACAAGAAAGGAGGAACCAGAAGAGATTTAGGTATTTCTTCGTTTCCCTTTTGCGCCACATTTCAGAGGAGGAGGAGGAACAAACAAAAGGGAACCCAACACCTTTGAAATGACACTTCACACGGTGGCCTAGTGGTTAGCACAACCGCCTCACGGCGCTGAGGTCCCAGGTTCGATCCCGGCTCTGGGTCACTGTCCGTGTGGAGTTTGCACATTCTCCCCGTGTCTGCGTGGGTTTCGCCCCCACAACCCAAAAACGTGCAAGCTAGGTGGATTGGCCACTCTAAATTGCCCCTTAATTGGAAAAATGATTGGGTACACTAAATTTATAAAAAAAAAGAAAATAAAATGAAATGACACTTCCGAACATTGAGCAGGATTTTAAAATGCGTCCTGTGAGTGTTCCTTTCAGAACTGGGTGTTTATCAAATAGCTGCAGTGATGTCAGGGCTGGGCTGACTGTCTTTCCGTTTTGGAGCGGGCAGCTAGTGGTTTTTAGTTTCGTTTTGAGAGCTGGATAGCTGCAGGCAAAGCAAGCAGCTGTATAATGATCTCTCTCTACAAGCTACAGACTGTCTTCAGCTCATTTGAAGATTTCAAAGTAATACCTGTTTCTGTAGAGAATTTAAACTTTCTGTAAAAAGGTTTCAAAAATAAACATGCTTTTGCTTTAAAAGTACTTTAGATCTCTGTTGCTTCAGCCCTGTAAAATAGGCCCTTGGGCTCCCATAACCACAGTCATAGAATTTGCAGTGCAGAAGGAGGCCATTCGGCCCATCGAGTCTGCACCGGCTCTTGGAAAGAGCACTCTACCCAAGATCAACACCGCCACCCTATCCCCATAACCCAGTAACCCCACCCAACACTAAGGGGCAATTTTGGACACCAAGGGGCAATTTATCACGGCCAATCCACCTAACCTGCACATCTTTGGACTGTGGGAAGAAACCGGAGCACCCGGAGGAAACCCACGCAGACACATGGGGAGGATGTGCAGACTCCGCACAGACAGTGACCCAAGCCGGAATCGAACCTGGGACCCTGGAGCTGTGAAGCAATTGTGCTATCCACAATGCTACCGTGCTGCCCTTAAACCTGTGGGTCAGATGGACTCCCATGATATACTTTGGTGTTCTTTAAACCCTAGCCCATAACAAATGCTTCCTTCATTTACGGGATGTGGGCGTCGCTGGCTGGGCCACCATTTTTATTGCCCTTTCCTACTTGCCCCTTGGGGAAGTGGTTGGTGAGCTGCCTTCTTCCAGACGCATGTTCCCCATGTGGCTGCTGCCCCCCCTGGTCCTTCTAAATGATAGAGGTGGCAGGTTTGGAAGGTGCTGGCGATGGCGAGTGGCCGCGGTGCGTCTTGTAGACGGTGCACACGGCTGCCGCTGTGCGTCGGGGGGGGGGGGGGGGGGGGGGGGGTGAATGCCGGCGGTTAGCGTTTCGGCCCTGGATGGTGTCGAGCTTCTCGAGTGTTGTTGGGAGCCGCACTCATCCAGGCACGTGGAGAGTCGCCCCATCGCACTTCCGGGGATGTGGTGACCCGTTTCCCTGCTTCTCATCCCTTGACCAGAAACTCTTCCCCCTCCCTCCCACAAATCCTCCCCCTAGGGAGGCAAACCAAGGATCGATCCGCTTCTCTCAATGCCAGGCCTTCTCAGGTACTAAGTGGCAGGGCTTGCCATGTGGAGGCGAAGGAGGCTGTCGTTCCACAAGCTCACTATGGGCACCCGTCCATCTTCCAGTCAGCTGTGGCCAAACAACGATTCTGCGAAGGGAGGGTACCTCCCCGCACCAACCTTTTGAGCTGGGGACTCTTTCTCGTAACAGCTCTACAACAGTTCCACCCCAATCTGGGTGAACTTGGTTTCCTGTTAGCTCATGAACTCAATAAATTCCCCCCCCCCCCCCCCCCCTCCCGTGGCAACCAAGCAAGCTGGGTTTCCACCCGAGATGTACTTACTTGGCAACGGGCTTCTGGATTTCATCGGCAGGCGGACCTACGGAAAGGAGAGACGCATGAAGAAATCAGATCACGGGACTTTAAAACACACTTCACATCCACTCGGGACGACAGCCGCCGAATGAAGACTTCCAGGCCGTGAGGAGGAGCTGATATGGTGACTGTCAGCCGACGTTCCTGCTCTAACTCTGGGTTGCGATCGCAGTGGGGCGGGGGACATTGTCTGTACGGGGAGGGATTGGGCCGACTGGGCCTTGTACTTGCTGGAATTTCATCGAAACGTCTAAAATTCTGACCGGGCTGGACGCAGGGGCGGTGTTTCTTCTGACTGGGGGGGGGGGGGGGGTCTAGGACAAGGGACCACAGCCTCAGAGTGGGGCATTTAGAACTGAAACAAGGACAGACTTATTCACTCAGAGGGCAGTGAAACTATGGAATTCATAGAACCCCTACAGTGCAGAAGGAGGCCATTCAGCCCATCGACCCTGTGAAAGAGCACCCTACCGAGGTCCACACTCCCCCGCCCTAACCCCGAGGGGCAATTTAGCACGGCCAATCCACCTAACCTGCATATCTTTGGACACTAAGGGACAATTTAGCATGGCCAATCCACCCAACCTGCACACCTTTGGACACTAAGGGGCAATTTAGCACGGCCAATCCACCTAACCTGCATATCTTTGGACACTAAGGGACAATTTAGCACGGCCAATCCACCTAACCTGCATATCTTTGGACACTAAGGGACAATTTAGCATGGCCAATCCACCCAACCTGCACACCTTTGGACACTAAGCGGCAATTTAGCGCGGCCAATCCACCCAACCTGTACATCTTTGGACACTAAGGGGCAATTTAGCACGGCCAATCCACCTAACCTGTACATCTTTGGACTGTGGGAGGAAATCGGAGCACCCGGAGGAAACCCACGCACACAGGGGGAGAACACGCAGACTCCGCACAGTCTCCCGAGGTTGGAATCGAACCCGGGTCCCTGGCGCTGAGACACAGCGGTACTAACCCACCCACTGCCCCCTGTCTACCAGAGACTGTGGAGGCCAAGTCACTCATATATATATTTTAAATAAATTTAGTGTACCCAATTCATTTTTTCCAATTAAGGAGTAATTTAATGCGTCCAACCCACCTACCCTGCACATCTTTTGGGTTGTGGAGGTGAGACCCACGCAGACACGGGGAGAATGTGCAAACTCCACACGGACAGTGACCCTGAGCCGGGATCGAACCTGGGACCTCAGCGATGAGTATATTTAAGAGACGCACCGATTTGTAGGCACCAAAGGCGTCAAGGGATATGGGGAGAGCGTGGGGAGTATGGCGTTCAGGTAAGAGGATCGGCCACGAATAGATTGCGGAGCAGGCCCGATGGGCCAAACGGCCCACTCTGGCTCCGATATCCTGTGCTTCAACTTTGCTCCAGGAGAGGAACGGTTGCCCTGGAGCGCAGACGGATTCCTTATTCCCCCCCCCCCCCCCCCCCCAGTGTTTTTTCTTCCTGTTATTGGGTGTAGCGTCAGTGGCTGATTGGTGTACTTTTTGTGTCGGAACTTTGTCCTGTTTATCCATCACGTCCAAGTTCAACTCCTGGTCCTGTACAAGAAGGTGGGGCATCCGTACTGAGCCGAGTCCAGGTGGGTTATTGGGACTTCCCTTCCGGAGGCTTTTCTTCGCTAACCGAGGTCAAGGACTTGTTCAGCCACATACCTCTCTCTGCCCCCCCCCCCCCCCCATACCCCACTCCTCCCTTCTCCAAACCTGTTTCTCCTCACCTTAATGGTGAAATTAACAGGCCTTGATGCAACTGACAAGACACTTGACCACCATAAACCTGGTTTAAAGGCCGAGGGAGCTTCATATTCCACCTCTTGAGACCCCCACGTCACGACGGCTGTCGAGTATCGGCCAGGCGGGCAGGCAGTGTGAAACCAGCAACCCCCCCTCCCCTTCCCCTGCAACTGGTTCCTCCCACTCGGGAGTGGGCTGAGTAGGGCTGCTCTTTCAGGCGGTCGCTGCAGGCAGGAAAAGCCTTCTGCAGGGATTCTAAGGTACTGACGGCAGATAGGAAAGTAGGTACCCGACCGAATCTCTGCCGTCACTGGCATCTCGAACCTCTCCTTACCTGGACTATCATCGTTTGCCTCCCGTTCAGCACTGGAGTCCTGCACGCCGACACTCTCCTCTTCCTCGATTTCGAAATCGGGCGTCGAGGGCCTGGGCTCGGAGGCGGGCGCCTCTTCCTCTGTCACTCTGGCTGATCTTCCCCTCCGTTCACCCACTTGACAGACAAAAAAAAAAGTACAGGAGGGAGGTTGCAACGCACCTCGAAACCAGGTTGGGTGTCACCGAACACCGGAGTGAACCCCCGCTCAGTTACAGTCAGTAACTCCAGAGCTGCTTCCCCTCTGCACTCAGGCAGTAGAAGCCTTTTAAAGTCAAGGTTCCTCAAGTAGGCTGAATGGGTCGAGTAGCCCACTCCGGCTTCTGCTGCTTTGTTCGCACAGGTTCAGAGGCACCGAATGCAGCCAAATTAGAGAGTGCAGTGGACTGGTCAGAAGACCATTCCTCTACCCCATCCCTCCCCCTATCTCTCTTACTCTGCCCCAAGGAACGGGGCAGAGAGAAGGACGGATGGGGCAAGAGAGAGAGTGGGGGCCGGAGAGAGAGGGGGGGCCGGAGAGAGAGGGGGGCCGGATGGAGAGGGGGGAGGGAGAGGGAGAGAGAGAGGGGGG